>NC_088880.1:31681247-31862349 GCF_032884065.1 Artemia franciscana | reverse complement strand
GGGCATAACTTAAAACTCTTGCCCCTGGGCTCTTGAAGTTGCGTTGACCCCGAAGTTTTGTTATCTGATGTTTGAAATATTAAAAAATTGCTATCTCTAAATTTGGAAAAAAAGATTGGAGGGCAACTACCCCCCCCCCCCCCACACACACACATATGGTTCTTATGGAAGGGATGCTCGTATAAACTTAGGAAAGGGCTCGTTTTTAAGAGTCAAAAGAGATAGGAGGGCAACTAGCTCCCCACCCACGCTTTTTCCCCCAAATCCATCAAATTGTGTGTGTGTGGGGGGGGGAGTTGCCCTCCAATCTCTTTTGACTCTCAAAAACTGAACTAGAACTTTCAATTTCCAATCAAATTGGCCCTTTCTAAAGTTTATAGAGCATCCCTTCCATTAGAATCGGATATGTCCCAGGGCATAACTTGCAAGGCCTGCCCCACGGCCCTGGGGGGTTTTGTTGACCTTGGAGTTTTCGTTACATGATCTTTGAACTATTTTTAACAAACGGCTATCTCAAAGTTCTTATCGGATGGGTTTGAGGAAAAAGGGCGTTGAGGGGGGGAGGGGGATAGTTACCCTCGGATCTCTTTTGACTCTTAAAAAGTGAACTAGAATTTTCAATTTCCAACCAAATAAGCCCTCTCTGAAGTTTATACGAGTATTCCTTCCATAAGAACCATATATGCCCCCAGGGCATAACTCACAACGCCTACCCCCGGGCCCTGGGCGTTGTGTCGACAGCGGAGATTTTGTTATATGATCTTTGAACTATTTTTAACTAAACGTTTATCTCAAAATTTTTATCGGATATATTAGGATGCATTTGGGATAAAAAGGCGTGGGGGGGGGCTACTTGCCCTCTGGTCATTTTCACTCTTAAAAAGGGAACTAGAACTCTCAACTTCCTATCGAATGAGCCCCCTCCGAAGTTTATGCGACGACCCTTCCATATGAAGTACCTCTGGAAAAGAAATAATAAAACATTGGAGCCGTATGGCCTTTGCTATAGGCAACGCTATAGCGTTGCCTCTGATTAAAACATCAAATAATCTATGGCCCACTAATTTTTCTTTCTCTTAGAGCCTGTCAATCTCCAAGTCCCATATTTTTCATCACATTTTTTTGCACAATTAGAATGATTTACAGGTTTTCAAGAATCCCCCAAGCCATCAAAACAATTCTGGTACATTGTGCATGATCTTAAAGCCCTTTTACATACATAGTCGTCGTAGGCAAGTGGTTGGCACGCTAGAATTGAAATTCTTAGTCCATAAGGATAGGGGGTTATAGTCCTGGTGTTGCTGGTTATTTTGATTGGAATGGAGGTCAATGAAATGACTGTATGCTCAGCCAGAGTTGACCAAGCTCTGAATTATTAACGTATATGCAATGATAACGTATATGATAAGTCTCTCTCTCTCTCTCTCTCTCTCTGCTCTCTCTCTCTCTCTCTCTCTCTCTCTCTCTCTCTCTCTCTCTCTCTCCTCTCTCTATCTCTTTCTGTCCTCTATCTCTTACTCCGTATTTTGCTGTTTACCCCCCCCCCTCTAAAGCACAGAAATGAAAAAAGAATTTTTTTAATGAAATAACTACAATTATCTATATATATATATATATATATATATATATATATATATATATATATATATATATATATATATATATATATATATATATATATATTTAATATATATATAATATATATATATCCTGAATCATATTTATTTCAAAATTAGTGGTTAGGTTATGTTATTTTAAAACTATTTGATATGTTCTATCTTAAGACTTAGGTAAAAGTTAGATTTACTTTCTGTACATTTTTTTTCTCTTATTAATTCCCGTTTTGACTAATTTAATGCTTGTTTTTTTTAGGCCAACCGACTTCCTAAGACCCTTGCTTCGTATGCTAATCCTCAAGAGAAAAAGGATTAAATATACCCTTTTCTTTACTTCTTCTCAAATTCACATTTGAGCCATCATTTAAAAGAAGAGTATCATGCTGTTACACGCTGCATTTTAAAATGTAAAGGAGAGTTCAGGAGGCAGAATTGTGTCACTATCAGGCCTGCAAGCTTAAAGTCAATTGGCCTTCTTACCTACTAAGATTCTTGCAGTTCAACTGAGACCAGATCTGTGGAGACTAGGTTTTGACTTAAAATAATTCTTGAAAACAAAAACTGTTGGTCAATTATAACTTACTGAAAAATTTCAGGCGTAATGTTATAATATTGCAGATTAATTGTATTAGTTACCCTATTTTCTTTCTACTTTTGTAATGAAGTCGTCAGACACTACATCGTTAGTGTAGCTTCCGGTGTCCAAGATTGTGTGATGATAACTACTTTGTATTACCCTTTATTATTTTTTCGTTTGAAATAAGGAACCCGTGTAGCGGACAGGAAGAATTTGTTTCAGGTTTCCAATGTAGAAATAGCTCGTAAAAAGAATGTTTTTTGTGATGCCTCTAAGATATGGCAAACACAAATTTTGCCACTTTAAGATCACTTATTTGGCGATTTCTATAGGCTAAAAGTCTATATTAGTGGGGCGTCGCCTCTAATCGCTTGGTTGTAAGTCATAATCAGCGTTGCCAACTTTGTATAATTGTGCCGTTTTTGGTACAATTTAGAGGTCCTGGCACAATGCAGTACATTTGGAAATTTTTTGGTACAGTTCAAATTTTCCGGAATATTTGGTTTTTACTCCTTTCTTGCTCGGAAATTCAAGTTTCAGTTTATTGAAATTTCTTTATTTGCTAGGGCAGTTTTTTCTGATGATTCAAATCATCCTCTTGCGATACAATTTTAGTCGGAAAATTGATACAGCTTACTTCGTAGCATTGGCAATGCTGGTCGGAATATTTGGTTTTTACTCATTTCTTACTCGGAAATTCAAGTTTCAGTTTATTGAAATTTTTTTAACTGCTCGGGCAATTTTTTCTGATGATTCAAATCATCCTTTTGCGATACAACTTTAGTTGCAAAATTGATACAGCTTACTTCATAGCATTGGCAACGCTGGTCATGATGCCTAAACCAATCATAATAGGACAGTAGTAGGACGCTTACGAGGTATTCTGGAGATTATATTCTCGAATCAAGCACTCCTTGAGATTTCCCCTAAGATCATGGGATTGAGCTTGGTATCTTGGGAAAAGTGTCAGGGTGCCAATTGGGGGGGGGGGTAACTTTTGAAAAGTAACTTTTACTTCGTTTTTAAAAGTTAAAAAGCAAAAATCCTCTAGATTTTGAAAAATTTCTTTTTTTGTATCTTTATATATATATATATATATATATATATATATATATATATATATATATATATATATATATATATATATATATATATATATATATATATATCGGCCGTCCTGGCCGAGTGGGTTTGGTGCGCTGGATTCGGGATCCTTCGTCTGAGAGGACGCGGGTTCGAATCCCGATGTACCCAATTCTCAGTTTGGGACGGAGGTCAGTGGCGTGACTCTGTAAGCTTAGCCAGAGTCGACCCAGCTCTAAATGGGTACCTGGAGAATTCTGGGGAAGGTAAACAGGAAGCGTGTGCGAAAGCACAGGATGGCTGGCCCCCAACCCACCATTGCACTTCCTGGCTGAAGGGCCAAGAAACGGAGATCAGCACCGCCGGTACGGACTGTATAGTCTTAATGCCGTATCCTATACCTTTACCTTTTATATATATATATATATATATATATATATATATATATATATATATATATATATATATAAAGTGTATTCGTGATTTCCATTTATTATTCTAGGATTATACTCTTTGGTCTTTTGAAGCTTTTTAGGTCAACGCTGAATCTAACCTACTTATAATGGATTTCCGTAACAAATTTCCATTATTTCCTTTCTTCTTAAGTATAATGGCTTTTGTCATTTTCAAGTACAAATTATTTCCCGGAGTTGGCTATTTTGTGTACTAACTTAAGCCCCATTTTAATAGTTTTTGCCTATTTATCGGTTTCTGCTGGTAGACTTTATATCTATTCCTTTTTTTAGTTTGTCTTTGCTATTAAATAAAATTGTCTCTAAAACCTGGAATTATCATTTTGATTTATCATATGATAGTGCCCAAAATCGGGGATCAAAAGAAGTATAGTAGTAGTAGTATTAATTTATTAACCAAAGGAAATAACACAGACAAAATCAATCGGTAGCACACCAAAAGCGTTGCTTGCGAGGGTGTGTTACTAACAAAAAGAACAAAAAATAGAAGAAAAAAAGAATAAAAACAGAAAACAATGAGTTAATCTAAAATGAGCAGAAAGGTGAAACCGTGTACCGAGAAAAAAAAATTATATAAATAATTCACACACAATCAAACAACATAATATCATGATCCCGAAGCAAAAAAAGAAAACAAAAGAAAAAACAATAAACAATTATTTTCAATACTAAATCAATCAATTACAATCTATTTCAAAGGTATACCTACCAAGAAACCCCACACGCAGCACGGCCTTAAATTGATTAATGGGCAATTCTTTAATACTTGGAACAAGCTTATTCCATAGCTTAGCCCCTCTATAAATAATTGAAAAAGCAGTCCTACTTGAAACTAGGCGAGGAACCTCAATATCTCCACTTGTTCGAGTTCTATGATCATGAATATAGACCTATCCCGAAAACTTCCTGTAAAATATTCTGGAACGCACCCATAATGGTACTTACACATAAAAACCAGTGTATAAAAATCACGCAATCCGGCTGCAGGCATTATATTTATCATACTATACATTGACCTGACCGAATCCCGGTTCCCTATTCCACAAAGTGATCTAATGGCATTATTCTGCAGTACGCGGATTGGGGAAGTATTGAGGGGAATGTCCCAAGCCATACAGACGAGCAATACAAAATATACGGATGAATCAGAGAAAAATATAATAACCGTATAACATTTGAAGGAAATAAATGTTTTAGTTTACGGATAATCCCTAAATTCCGCGATAATATTCTACTTATAGCTTTTACATGGCACTTAAATGATAAAATTTCGTCAATAATAATCCCAAGGTACTTAACGGACTTTGACCGCTTAACAATTCCCTTCGGTGTAGCTATTTCCATAATCCAAGGATAATAATTTGGGGACCGTGAAAAATAACAAAATTTGACTTATTTACATTTAGGTCAGGCGGTTTATCTTCAACCAAAGACATGTCATAGTCATTGCTGCATTAATTGTTGAGGTAAGTTGTTGTTCAGTTGAGGCAACACACATCAATGTCGCATCATCAGCAAATAAGGGTGTAGTTATCCTGGTTCCCGAAGGTGCGGGATTCACTATATCCCCTATTCTAGAAGTAGTTGCAACAGCATTTGGCAGATCATTTATAAAAATCAAAAATCAAAAAAAGAGTAGGCCCTAACACAGAACCCTGGGGGATACCATATTTAACAAGACTCTTACTTGAAGAAAATCCATTAATGTGAACATAATGCTCTCTATTTTGGAGATAATCACAAATCAAAGCTAAAGTAGCCCCTCTTAGTCCATAAAATTCACATTTTCGAAGTAGTAATTGGTGGTCAACAGTGTCAAATGCCTTAACCAAATCAAGAAACAGACCCGCTACTCTAAGCTTATATGTGTAATAGCCCTGATCTTTTTGGGATTTCCACGAAAAAAAAATAGATTTTCTGAAATTTTCTCAAAAATTAAAGTTAACGAGAATTAATGATCAATATTTTGTGTTAAGGTTCGTTTATTTAGAAACGTTCGTTTTTGAGGAGATTTCAGAGAACCCAACATTCTGTTGAAACAGCTGGGGAAATCTTGCAATTAAGATTAGGATAAAGGAAGCGAAGGTTGGTAAACCACACAATGGTAAGTGTGGCTCTTAAAAGTCGGCGTCTGAAGTATGGCCCTGAAACGTCTGAAACGTCGGCATAAAAAAAAAAGGTTGGAGAAGATCAATTCATTGTTTTCCAAAGGAAATACAAGAAAAATATAAGAATATAAAATAAAATGATACGATAAAATAAGAAAAAAGATAATTAATAATAAGAGCAATTATTACCAAATAATAAAACACAAAGTAAAAGATGATAAATAATGAATTTAAAAGATAATAAATAACAAAAATGAGTAAGAAAGCCATAATTTGCAAAGAATAAATAGACCAAATAGGGTGTGATGAGGTTATAAGAAACGATAGAATTTAGAGCTACATGGGAGGGGATAAAGACTGAAGGTTTGAATATACTGGGTGTAGGAGGAGCGTGCACAGCTATTTTGGCCTCTGGTAGCCAGTTACTGCAATGACTTGCTATTGGATGTAACAGTATTTATATATTAAATATTCAGTGCTTCTTATATTCCTCTCTTGTCTGTCCCCAATACTGTTTGACCAAAACCATTATATGTGCAAGTTACTCTTCTTGCGAATGTGAGCCTATTGTGTTGCTTATGTAGACAGTGACATCAACATTGGGGGGGGGGGGGGGGGGGGCGGGTGTGTGTAATTCCTTAGATTATTGTTGCAGATTTTAAAATTACTTTTTTTGGCGCATTTTCACTGAAAAATGTCTTCTTTTAGATTTTGAACAATATATTTTGCTTCCCCCCACCCCCTTATTCGTGAATTGATGCCACGAATGTAGGACAAAATCTATCCTAATAGACTATAGGACCCAATAGACGCAAGGATACTCTAGTAGTGGGAGTCGTCATCTAGTGTCGTGTTTCCAGAGGCGTAATTACTTCATCGAAGATGGCAATGATTAAATGCCTCTGGGCATCCATTATTGGGGTAGGTAATCAGTGATTAACCATGCTTTGTTATGTAGCTCTTGCTCCAAAACTACCAGAAAAATTTTTATGCACCACATCTAAGACTGTATTGCCCAGAACGATAGTATAGGCAGACGCTTAGGGGCCCCAAGCTTTAGGGGCATATTGTTTGTTTTTTAAAAGCAAAATTTGCGTGGAGATTTTTCATTTGCTTATTTTTTTACGCTTTGATTGAAATTCTAGAAAATTTTAGAAGTGCTTAATAGTTCACTTAAAATAAAGCTTAGTTTAAGCAAGGATTTGGAAGAATATGACAATCCACTGGAAAAAATGACCCAAAGCTTGAGATTAGGGTGACGCAGCTGCGATCTCACTGATCCGAGATGAACTTCCATTAAAATTTATTATCGCAGCATCTACAACAAAAGATTGTAAAAAACGGAAGCATGCAGAGCATTGCACGGTGGCAGTATAGCACAAATGTGTTTGAACTCGAATAGAAAACTTGACTATGAATGACCCTCCTAGTTTCCCTTGCTCTTTTCAACTCAAAATTAGAACTACGCCTTCAGCAATATCTATTGATTTTCAACTCACTGTTCTTCTATCTAGCCAAACAAGGGGTAAAGAATTTTGACTCTCTCGTCTGGTTGGCCAGTTGGGGGTGAATCTAGATTTTGAAAATGCCTTTTTATTTTATTTTTATTAAAAAAAACACAAGTCCTCCCCCAAATTTCGAATTTTGAAAAACACTTTGTATCTTCGTAAAAAACTAAAAATCTCTCCCTTTTCTTCCTACATTTTCGTGAATCGATGCCCCTGTGTCACATATTGTCAAGATTGAAGAATTTGGTAAGGGAATGTTAAACTAGAGAAAAACTTTCAAGACGCTAGTTAGAAAAATGCTCAGCTGAGAGCCGTGACTGGATTTTTTCTTATGAATATGCTAAGGAATGACATTTTAATAGCCAGACAAGGGTATGAATTCTTGTCAGAAGACGATGTGATATAAAGCACCTCTCTCTCTAGGAATTTCAGCCCTGTTGTAAATGTATAACTTAAATGTTAGAGTTTTGCCCAAGGTCTTACATAGTTGACCAAAACATCCCTTGGTTTTACCCATGACCTTGAACTTGAGACTGAGGGGCTACGTAGTCCCTGTTAAAGTACGGTAAAGCCCTTACGCTACTAGCCTTCATAGCACTAGTAACATAGTAGTAGTGGTAGTAGAAGGAGAAGTAGTAGCAGTAGTAGTTTTATATTAGCAGTAGTAGTAACAGCAGTATTGATAGCAGTTGTAACATGCACATGTTGCCTCTCTCTGTGCCTGAGCGGGTGTTTGCATGTCTCTGTGTTTTTCTCTGTGTGTTGTGTATCTGACTCTGTGTGTTTCTATGTGTATTTGTGTCATTCTCTGTCTATGCCAGTGTGTCTGAGTGGGTGTTCCCTTGTCTCCGTGTCTGTCTTTGTATGTTTGTGTTTCTGACTCTGTTTGTTTCTAAGTGTTTTGTCTCTCTCTCTCTCTCTCTCTCTCTCTCTCTCTCTCACTCACTCACGCTCTCTCTCTCTCTCTCTCTCTCTCTCTCCTCTCCCTCTCTCCCTCTCTCTCTCTCTCTCTCTCTCTCTCTCTCTCTCTCTCTCTCTCTCTCTCTCTCTCTCTCTCTCTCTCTCTCTCTGTGTGTGTGTGCGTTTGTGTGGCTAAGCGGCTGTTTGTTTGTTTCTCTCTCTCTCTCTCTCTCTCTCTCTCTCTCTCTCTCTCTCTCTTTCCCTGTGCATGTATATCTGAGTGGCGTTTGATTGTCTCTGTGTCTGTGTCTGACTCTGTGTGTTTTTATCTGTTTTTGTCTCTCTCGATATCAGTTTCTTTGTGTCTGAGTGGGTGTTTGCTTGTTTCTGTTTTTATCTATGTGTCTGTGTTTGTCCGACTCTATGTGTTTGTATGTGTTTTATCTCTCTCTTTCTCTCTCTCTCTCTGTCCCTGTTTGTCTGAGCGGGTGTTTTCTTGTCTCTCTCTCTCTCTGTGCATGTGCGTCTGCGTGGGTGTTAGCTTGTTTCTGTGTCTGTCTGTGTGTTTGTGTGTCTGACTCTATGTGCTTTTATGTGTTATTCTCTTTCTTTCTCTCTGCCAATATGTCGGAGCGGATGTTTGCTTATCGCTCTCTCTCTCTCTCTCTCTCTCTCTCTCTTTGTGCCTATGTGTCTGCAAGGGTTTTCGCTTGTCTTTCTGTCTGTCTTTGTGTGTCTGACTGTGTTTTCGTCTGCATATTCGTCTCTCTCTCTCTCTCTCTCTCTCTCTGTCCCTGTGTGTCTGACTGTTTGCTTGTCTCTCTATCTCTGTGCCTGTTTGTCTGAGTGTCTGTCTGCATGTCTTTGTGTCTGTCTTTGCGAGTTTGTATGTGTTTTCGTCTCTCTCTGTGCCTCTTTGTCTGAGTAGTTGTTTGTTCTTTTATATGTGGCCGTCTCATTGGTACCCTGTGCTTGGTCACCGATAGTAGTTGGTTTATTGTATGTTTTCGATCAATATTACTTGTGCACAGGAATGATATAAGAAACCATTTTCAATGACTAGGCATCATACAGTTGCACATATCATGACAAAGAAGTTTTAAAATGTATCATACTGAAAATCTTGGTCAGGAAAAATGCAGTGCTCGTAAACGAGAGGGTGTTAGACTAATTACAAAAATGGAACGTCGTCAAAGAATTTCATTGATACTTAAGCACTCGCATGAGCTCGATTCTTTCTTTTTGACCACAGTGACCAGGTTCCATGTGCTGTGACCATGTGCTTTTTCTGGTTGGAAACTGGGAAGAGGGGGATGTGCCCATAGATGAGCATAGAAGACACTTTGAAACATGCCCTTTTGTTCAGTGAGTTGATGTTTGAATTATTCCAGTGAAACTTCTTGCTTTAACTGGAGGATACGGAATTTTTGAGCGATACATAGGATCAAGAATATACAGTCATAACTATGTTAATTTTTGTCTGCAACCACCAAGGTATACCTCCCGAGCTTTACTGTCACAAGCAAAAGGTAGTGCTCATAAATGAGAGGATGTTAGACTAAGGATGTTTAATGAAAAGTAGTTAAAGGATTTTAATGATGGATTCTTTTTGTTGGGCACAGTGACCAGGCTCAGTGTGCTCTTTGTGTAGGTGTGGTTTGTAACTGGGAAGAGGGGGATTGGCCTATAGATGAACATTTGAAATGTTTTGAAACATGTCTTTTTGTTCAAGGAGTTGATGTGGGAAACATTTCAGTGAAACTACCTACTTAAACTGGAGATTATGATATTGTGAGCGATACGTTTGACGGTGCTTCTGTGTGTCAAAAAGAAGAAAGGTCAGTTCCCCCAAAGAAAATCTAAGTCTTAAAAAATAAATCTAAGTCCCCCCCAAAAAATTAAGTCCCTAAAAAATGCAAGGCCCTCCCAAAAATTTCGAAGTTAAAAAAATAAGTGGGGTCGTTGGGGCCCTGAAGGGGGACAGGGGGGCTGGGATGGGATGGGAATGTGGGAACCCAAACTTATGCCCAAGCCCTGGTAATGGAAAACTAATGTGCCCATGACCGTTATTTTACAAAAATGATACCTGACCGGTTGTAGTCATTACAATATTTGGACATCGAAACAAGTTTTATTAACCATTAAATGAATATGTCTTTCGAGCAAGCATCTCAAATCACCATGATATGCATATTCTTGGGTTGATGCCAAAAAAGGTGCCCAACAACAAATCACTGATAGCATATACCATACATCCAACTCCAATTGAGAAATCAATTGCGCAATTAATTTGTTATGATATAGTGACGCTTTAAACCAGTTGACTAGCGTCCCAGAAACAATACATTGATTACCTAGAATGTAATTTTAAGAACATAATACCATCAGTGGCTAGTTGGCTCAGTTGAGTAACGTTTCTTTCTTTTACCATAGAAAATAATGGGTTTCACGTTCTTACATGAGACATAAATGTCATAAAATCCACAGAAAACTGCTTAAAAGATAAAAATGTTGTTGGCTTATTTTGTTATCTCAAAGACCAAATGTAAGGGTTGTCACAGGACGTATTGTATTGTTTCATTGACAGCATGAACGATTAAGCAATATTATGTAACGCATCTTTGAAATTCTGGGAAACATACCAAGAAATTCTCGGAAATCGGGATATATATTCTTGGAATGATGCCAAATGAGATATTAGCAACTCCAATAGTACATTGGGTTGATATAGAAGTCCAAAAAAACATTCCCTGCTACGCAAGAGACAGGTGTGTGTAATCGATAATACTTCCGTCTTGAGGAAATCACCGTTAAACATCTTCGTGATTAATGGTGAAAGAATAAAAAAGTAGTGCCTATGGCTATCATGGGATCCAAAGTGTCTATACTACTGATTGGATTTGTTTGGGGAAACGATGCACGTGTGTTTTGGGGGGAGGGTGGCTGGTTGCCCTCGAATCACTTTTGAATCTCCTGAAATGGTCACCAGAACTTTCAATTTTCAATCGAATGACATCTTTCCAAATTTTTAACGACAACTCTTTCTATACGAACTTTCTTGTTAAAAAAAAACAAACAAACCAAAAAAAAATACATTGTGCCCACGTCACTTTTTATTTAGGCAGTGTTATGGTGGTGGCTGTGATAAAGCATTCCTGTAATCAATGGGTATTTTCTTCTTCAGGGAATCGCCATTAAACTTCTTCGTGATTAATAGAGAAGAAGAAAAGAGTAGTGCCTATCGCTGTCACGAGATCCAAAGGGCCTTTACTATTGATTGGATGTGTTTGGTGAAATGATGGACGTTTGTTGCAGGGGGGCTGGTCGCCCTCGAATCACTTTTGACTCTTGAAAAGGGCACTAGAACTTTCAACTTGCAATTGAATGAGCTCTTTCTAAAGTTTAAGCGACAATTCCTTCTATGCGAAGTTTCTTGTGAAAAAAATAATACATTGTGCCTACGTCACTTTTTACTTAGGCAACGCTATGGCGGTGGCTATTGTAAAGCATTCCTGTAATCAATGGGTATCTATCTATATATATAAAAATAAGTTGTTTGTCAGTTGACTGACGTCATGTTTGTGTGTCGACTGACGTCATGTTTGTTGACTGACGTCATTATAAGGATTGAGCTGTATGTAGTCATGAAGTTGTTTGTCGACTGACGAAATTACAGACTGGGACACCGGTACACAAATAACGACCGGGACACAGGGAATATAAATGACGACCGGGACACAGGGAATGTTCGATTAGCAATCACCATCAACAAAGCTCAAGGGCAATCATTATAATAATGAGGTATAAATATGAATACGGATTGTTTTTCCCATGGACAATTATATGTTGCATGTTCAAGAGTCGGTAAACCTGACAATCTATTTATATGCACAGACAATGGGACAGCGAAGAATGTTGTATATTTACAAGTTTTACAAACATAATATATATATATATATATATATATATATATATATATTTATCTATTTTCGCAGGTGGGACACAGGGACACAACTACAATGGCGCGTAACTAATATGGCGCGAAAAAAGCTAAAATAAGAAAAAACCTAAAAAGAAAAAACTTAAAAAAAGGAAAAAAATATAAAAAGGTAAAAAACTAAAAAGAAAAAAAACGCCGGGACACAAATGACGACCGGGACACAGGGAATGTAAATGACGACCGGGACACAGGGACAGAACTACAACGGGGACGCCGGGGGGGCACAGGGGGATATATAAATGACGACGGGGACACAGGGAATGTTCGATTAGCAATCATCATCAACAAGGCTCAAGGGCAATCATTAGAATAATGAGGTATAGATCTGAATACGGATTGTTTTTCCCATGGACAATTATATATTGCATGTTATAACAATTATTGTATTGCATGTTATATATATTGCATGTGTTTTACTAAGGCTTTTTTATCGACTTTTAATTAAAAATGTTTGGCTTTGTGTTTTGTATATTAAACGTTCGTGTTCTAATGAACTGTAAGTAGGAGTGACTCGTCCTTGTATGAATAAAAAATTAAAAAAAAAGTTTAGGTAGTATTAAAAGAATCAAATTCTTATGGTAATTCCATAGGTACAAGATTCGTTAACTTTAAAGTCACCCAACAAAGTTACGAGCCTGATAAAATTTGCTGCATGGATCGAAAAGGTGGAGGCACTTTCTGGAGTATGTTTTTTCATTTGCGAATTGAAGTTCATTCTGTGAATGAAGTTCAAATGAAGTTCATTTGTGAATTGAAGGTTCAAATTCATTCTTGCTAATAGTCCGCTAATCATTTTGTCAAATGCGTCTGATCACTTAGTCACTTGTTATTTTTTATTTCATAAATAAATTAAGGGCCTGAGAAATTGCATTAATCCTCAGACAAATTTTACCCTATCAATTTTAGATGCTAGAAAGAAATTTACATATAAAGGTTTTAGCTTTAGTCATACCTGGTTAGGCCTATGTATGATTTGAAAAACAATCGAGTATTTCCATAAATGGGAGGGCCGCTCCCTCCAATACCCCCGCTAAGTATGGTAAACTTAATAGTGCTTTAAAAATATTTTTACTTCATCTCAATGGTACTTGCGGAAACAAGAGGAGTATTTCCATAAATGGGAGGGCCGCTCCCTCCAATACCCCCGCTATGTATGGTAAACTTAATAGGGCTTTAAAAATATTTTTACTTCATCTCAATGGTACTTGCGGAAATAAGAGGAGTATTTCCATAAATGGGAGGGCTGCTCCCTCCAATACCCCCGCTATGTATGGTAAACTTAATAGGGCTTTAAAAATATTTTTACTTCATCTCAATGGTACTTGCGGAAATAAGAGGAGTATTTCCATAAATGGGAGGGCCGCTCCCTCCAATACCCCCGCTATGTATGGTAAACTTAATAGGGCTTTAAAAATATTTTTACTTCATCTCAATGGTACTTGCGGAAATAAGAGGAGTATTTCCATAAATGGGAGGGCCGCTCCCTCCAATACCCCCGCTATGTATGGTAAACTTAATAGGGCTTTAAAAATATTTTTACTTCATCTCAATGGTACTTGCGGAAATAAGAGGAGTATTTCCATAAATGGGAGGGCCGCTCCCTCCAATACCCCCGCTATGTATGGTAAACTTAATAGGGCTTTAAAAATATTTTTACTTCATCTCAATGGTACTTGCGGAAACAAGAGGAGTATTTCCATAAATGGGAGGGCCGCTCCCTCCAATACCCCCGTTATGTATGCTAAAGCTTAATAGTGCTTTAAAAAATATTTTTACTTCAACTCAATAGTACTTGCGTTTGAGCAGTCGTTCTTACAGAGTTCTGACAAAAAGTCGAACTTAAAAGTATAGAGGGTGGGGCTGAGAAGGGGGGCAGCCCTAATATAACGAATAATTTCTGTTCATTTTTTTTAGTGTCCGTTTTTAACTTCATTTGAAAAAAAATGTGTTTGGTTTATTTAACAACAATATTAAGGCTGAAATGAGAAAATAAAAAAAAAGAAAAGGGATGTCAATTAAAGAAACAAACGCCAATTATTTATTATGATGTACATGTAAAGTTTTGTTTTTGGTCACATGAATTAGTTAAAAAAAAAAGAAAAAAAAAACTAAGAAAACCGTGATGATAGTAGGAAAACTGAGCATAAAAGGATATTACCAAATTGATGGTAATAAAATCTGTCATTGCATTGCACTATCATCTCTATGGCCAATGGCCCATTTAAATGGAAATCAAACTTTATAGGTAACCTTGACTTAATTGTGGTAAATTGATTAAAATTTTTTAGGTACATTACAGAAACACTTAGGGCAGTGACTGCTTTGCTTTACATTTGTACCGTTAAATCAGCCTCTTTTTATTATTGGCATACGGTATTTTGAGTTTTAAGGGCGTCAGCACAAACTAATGGAAAACTTGTTTGAGCAAATTGGAGAAGAAACCTGTGGATTTGGACAAACAAATTTTGGCTTGTGCATGGCATGTGACTGAAATAATACTATGGAGTTTTACAAATTTTTAACCATCTCGGTTAGTATTTTCTTTATCCTTTTTTTGCAAGAATAGACATTCATTGTTCTTTTATCGAAATACGAGGTGAGGTATAGCATCTATTATAAACGGGTCTTGTGGGAAGGTGGATCAAAGGGATGGGAGCAACTACCCTCCTTAGGGTTGAAAATTACCTTTTTTTGTTTTCATTTTTTTTATAGAAAAACCAAAATTGTCCCCCTATATATTTAAAAACATTCTTTTTGTCTCTTTATTAAAAATCTATAACCCCCTTAATTTTCGTGAATCAGTACCCCTGATTACACTCTTGTAATGCATAAATTTGTAATGGCTCAAATATGTAAGTGAAAAGGAGCCATTTAAATTCTTTTTAGATTTGGGTTGGTTCATATCTACAGAAGCTTATTTACCTCTTATGAGGTAGGAGAGAGGAAAAACCGCTTAAAAAAGTTCTTACACTACTATTACTACTACTACTAACAACTCGCTGTAGTACTGTGCCGCCTGAGCCCAACGCGGCGACGCACGCTCCTCGTCCATTCCAATCTGTATTGACCCATTTCCTTCCTGACCATTCTACTAAAAGTTGTGTACACCACCATATTATATGGCCGAATGATCAAAATCATTTGGTAAACTTAAACCTATGGTGAAAACGTATATTTCTTAAGTCTATTATATACCCAGGGATATCTTTAAGGAACGCCAACCCTGGAGATCTCTTGATATTTTCCCGTTTTACTTAAAATTCTATAAAGTTTCCAATTTTTGGATCTTTACTACTTGCATTATTGTAGATTTGAAACGATCTAATAATTCGTTCAAAAGATTGGCAACACAACACCATAGAAACCCCCCCCCCCCCGCTAAAGAAAAAGCCGAAAATCGCATTTTGAAACCAAAGAAAACAAAGCTAGGGTGTCTGGTATGTGGCTCTATAGTTGGCATAAAATTTACCAATTCCTTTTTTTGTGTGCGCAAAATATTTTAATCGTTGCCAGTTGCATTACCTTGAATATGCAATGACTCCGCTATGAATAAAAAAAACCTACCATAAGAGCTACACAGATTTCTCTATCCCGTCAAAAGTAGGGTATAACAAATGTTTAAGATAGGGTCAAGCAATTTTCTTAGAAACATACTAATCCCTCTCGAAAGAGAAGTAAGCCATTGTCTGAGTTTGTGACTCCAAAAGCATCATATATGTTTTGGAGGGGCTAAAAAATAATTATTGATTGGAGTTAATCCTTCTACCCACCACCCCTTCTCTGTTGGTCTTATATTTTACATTTGGCTGACAGAAATAAACATTGGTTCTGTCATATAGATGGGATCAGGGTTCTCTGGGATTGTACCAAAGAGAATGACAATCGGACAAGTTGTAAAACTCAAGTGCTTTAAAGGAATTGAAAGCTTCTGGCCACCTAACGAGGCTAGATAAATTTGAAAAAGATGTATAGCTTTAATTCTTTTCCAGCCTGAATTCTTATTAATGGCTTAACTTTCTTTGGATATATTCTAAATGTTTCTAGAAAGTAGCATATTTTAAAATTTATTTGTATGTTATTTGTATATTTATAGTATATTATTTGTTTTTAGTCATTTCCAGGTTATAAAGTAGCGAAGGCTAGCTCAATGTGCAGGACAAAGGCTAGTCAAACTAAATGTAATTATATATTTTGGCCTTTTGGCTAAATGGGTTGTTAGAACAATGTGGTATTTCTATAATCATGAAGATGCTCTACGAGCTTTCCTAACCCTAAAACTGAATCTTCCAGAAATAGAAAGGTGCTCTGATGCATTGATGGTCAAACAGTTCGTGGTAACGAACTGTAGTAAGGGACGACCCGGCTCAATAGCAAACGAAATTCTAAAAAAATGGAATTTTGATACTAATAGATGCATCAAAAGAATCGAATTTTTATGCTGATTTTAAACATATAGGTTTCATCAAATTTAGTCTTACTCAACAAAAGTTACCTGCCTGAGAAAATTTGCCTTATTTTGGAAAATTGGGGAAAACACCACCTAAAAGTCATAGGATCACACGAAAATCACACCATCGCATTCAACGTATCAGAGAACCCCACTGTAGAAGTTTCAAGCTACTATCTACAGGAATGTGGAACCGATCACGGGTGCGTGTTTTTTTTCAGGGGTGATTGTATCGACCAGGTAGTCCTAGAATGTCACGAGAGGGCTCGTTCTAACGAAAATTAAAAGTTCTAGTGCCCTTTTTCAGTGACCAGAAAATTGGAGGGCACCTAGGCCCCCTCCCATGCTCATTTTCCCCCAAAGTCAACGGATCAAAATTTTGAGATAGCCATTTTGTTCAGCATAGTCGAAAGACACAATAACTATGTCTTTGGGGCTGAATTACTCCTCACAGTCCCCAGGGGAGGGGCTGCAATTTACAATCTTTGACCAGTATTTACACATAGTAATGGTTATTGGGAAGTGTACAGACGTTTTCAGGGGAATTTTTGGTTGGTGGGAGGGGTTTAGAAGTGGGGGATATGTTTGGGGAACTTTCCATCGAGGAATTTGTCATGGGTGAAGACAATTTGCATAAAAGGGGTGCAGGACTTTCTAGCATTATTTAAAAAAAAACAATGAAGAATTAAATATGAAAAAGTTTTTTCAACTGAAAGTAAGGACCAGCATTAAAACTTAAAACGAACAGAGATTATTACACATATGGGGGGTTCATCTCCTCCTAAATGCCTTGCTCTTTACGCTAAAGTATTTTTAATAGTTTCAATTATTAATTCTACAGCCTTTGTGATTCAGGGGTCATTCCTAAAGAATTGGGACAAAATTAAAGCTTTAGTGTGAAGAGCGCCGTATTAACGAGGGGGTAAACCCCGTCATATACATAATAAAAATATACTAATATAGAAGTTCGCTACGTAAGTTAATTTAAAGTTACGTATATTTTTTACTAATAAAGACGTTCGTTGAAAATTAAAAATTCTAGTTACCTTTGTAAGTAACCGAAAAACTGGAGGGCAACTAGGCCTCCTCTGCCACCCATTTTTCTCAAAATCGTCTGATCAAAACTAAGAGAAAGCCATTTAGCAAAATAAAACAATACGCAAATTTCGTTCTAATTATTCATCTGTGGGGAGCCAAAATCAAACATGCATTAATTCAAAAACGTTCAGAAATTAAATAAAAAAAACAAGATTTTTAAACTGAAAGTAAGGAGTGACATTAAAACTTAAAACGAACAGAAATTACTCCGTATATGAAAGGGGCTGTTCCCTTCTCCCCGCTCTTTACGCTAAAGTTGTTCAACTATTGTTAATTTTTTTGGCATCTATAGGTCTCAAATAATTTTACTTACAACAGGTAGGAAGGCCAAACATCCTCATCATGAGGATGGGTGAGTATAGAGGCTTCTTTTCCTTTCTTTGGGACCGCATGTCTCGATAAGCCGGTAACTTCATCATGCATGGATGATAAAAGGGGCGCATTCACGCCGCTTTTCATGGCCTCTCCTAAAAGGGGGCATCTTCAGAAATTGCAGCGACAGGGTAGAGGGGTCCTCATTGCATATCTTCGCTTTCTTCGTGGGAGGAAGTTAAGGGTTTTCCTGTAATAGAAATTAAATTTTAGGTTTCATGAAATAGCAATGCAGGATAAGCATGAAGGATATTTCGCCTGTATCTAAATTAGCCGTCATCGCGAAAGACAAAAAGAAAAAACACTAAACTAAAAACAAATAAAACCATCACCAATAGTACGAAATACAATTGTCGCTATTGATCCACGTAGGGTTTAGAAGCTATTAGAGTTGCTTTGATGTTCTCATTGAATTAACTCTAATAGCTTCTTTTCCCTACGTGGATCAGTAACGACAATTGTATTTATTATTATTTGGGGGTGGTTTTATTTGTTTTTAGTTTAGTGTTTTTTCTTTTTACCTCGTGCTGAGGACGCCTAGTTTAGATACAGGCAAAATATCCGATTTATTTTAGTATTTCATCTCTCTTCTCTCTACTGGCTGCAGTCTCGTTTGAGGTTATTTTTTTGTTGAGTTTTATCTCTCTTTGTTGTTTTTGTCATGACTGGCCAGTTCGACTTAAGAACTTTCATTATCTAGTAAATTTGGCCTAGTTGCCCCTTCTTCCACCCCTGCCCTTTCCGATTCAGTTTTCTTTACGAAAAGTCACTTAAGTCGTGTTATTAAAGGTTCTCCTTGAAATTATGACTTAAAAAATTGGACTTACAGAGGGGGTGGTACTAATGCTGTCCACTTGTGGTGCTCCCTCGTCAGTGAAATCCTTAGGTTTGTTCACTTGTGTTTCTCCCTCTTCAAACAAATCCAGAAGTAACAGTTCTATCCATGCTGAATCATAAATGAAGACCTTTGAAAAAAGAATAAACTTATTTTCTATTGGAGAACTTATGATTTTACCCTGAAAAAATATGCATTGAGCTTAAACAAAATGTATTATTAACCTGACAAACCAGGGGCCCTCAAAGCCTCTTGGAACCATCGGACAGGGTCCCGCCACAACAGTCCCTGCTATTTCCCCAATATTAACCTGAAAAGAATACATTATTTCAGCTATTTCATTTAGGACCAGGGGGCTCCCTGAAAGCCCCTCAGAGATATCGGACAGAGTCCTCATCAGTCCCTTACATTTCTCTCTTATTAAGAGGAAAGGAATGCGTTACTTTAGCTATTTCTATGAAGACCAGGACCAAAACAGTAGCATCGATATAGGGGCGGTATATAATATTCTGTAATCCTTAGGTGAGTCCTAGACCCTCGAACGAGAGCCCCCTCGATACCCTATTATCCAGACAAACCATTACTTCTTTCATCCTTCCTGTCTCACATAAAAAAAATTAAGTTTTTACCGTGAAAACATGATGAAGAGCTTATTTCTTTGGGGGTAAGGACTTCTGTAAGTCCCGCAGAACCAACGGACAGAGTCCCTCCCCAATAGTCCTTGCCTTTTCCTCATTATTAAGCTGAAAATACTGCGTTATTTTAGCTATTTCTTTTAGGACCTGGTGGCTCCTCAAACCCCATAGAACTATCTGAAAAAAGTGTTGTTTTTGCTATTTCTTTGAGGACAAGCAATAGCAACAACGGACAGGACCCATTATTAAGCCGAAAAAATGCATTTCTTAGCAGTGATGTGCTCCCTCCTAGGGATAGTGAACATGGTCCCCAACATTTTAGTTTTTTCCCTTTGTTAACTTGAACGGGGACATATTATTTTCCCATTCAAAAAAATATAAAAATAACTTTTTATAAGCACAATTCGTGATTGCTGGAATAAACTATTGTTAGTTTTTTTTTTTTTTGGCATCTATAGGTCTCAAATAATTTTACTTACGACAGGTAGGAAGGCCAAACATCCTCATCATGAGGATGGGTGAGTATAGAGGCTTCTTTGCCTTTCTCTGTGACAGCATGTCTCAATGAGCCGGTACTTTCATCATGCGTGGATGATAAAGGGGGCGTATTCACGCCGCTTTTCATGGCGTCTCCCAAAAGGGGGCATCTTCAGACATTGCAGCGATAGGGTAGAGAGGTCCTCATTGCATATCTTTGCTTTCTTCGTGGGAGGAAGTTAAGGATTTTCCTGTAATAGAAATTAAATTTTAGGTTTCATGAAATAGTTTGAGCCTTAAAATCATAGTTTACAACATTTATTGTACTCCCTTTAATTTAATCCATCCCCATTCCCCCAACTCTTCTATATCAATTTTAGAAACCTTCCCTCTCCAACATTAAAGTTTGGAAGCATTTTATGGTCTGAAAAATTGTCTTCCCGATCTGCAAGGGTTAACAAGAAAGTTATGAATTTTTTTTCCATAAAATGACTTTTTCAAAGAAAAGTACAGAACCCAGTTAAACCAAAAATGAGCAAATAATCTAGCTAAGTGAAGGGGGCTCATGTTAATAATAACTGAATATACCAAAAATGGAATATTTTGGCAAAGAAGTTTGAAATTATGAGTATCACAGACTGTAGGTATATTTTATTCCCTGATTAATTCTCGGTTTTCATTCCCTCTATAATCTGTTATAAGTAGTATAGTAATTGATGATTCTGCCTAATCTAGATCAACCCTTCAATTTACATCAGTTTCAGTCCATTTTACATCATTTTAATATCAAATCTTGCACATTTTGAATATTTTTCATCTACAAATTCAAAATGAAAACAGGTTATTGGAAATCAAATTTGTTCTTATTTTTACACTTTTTCACAATGTGAACACGGGTTCTAGGCCCCACCTATAGCACCCCAACAATTCACCCCATTTTCAATTGAATTCACTCCCATCCTAAGGTTTAAGATCAAAACGGGTCTTGTGAAATGAGAATTTGATGAATTTATGAAATAATAGCTTAATTATGTTCCAGTTTGCCTTTACTACTGATAAAATTTAATAATTTAATATGATTTAATATTTAGTGGATAGTTCGATTTCAATATCTTAGTAATTGCTATTATTTTTCCCTTTTATTTCTACAATCTTAAAATCATACCTCTATCTAATTTTTTAATTTCTGTTCAACATCACCTGCTTTAGAATCAAAACGCGTATATGCAAATAGATAAACTATTTAGCCTCTAAATTCAAGAATAAAAACGATTTTTTTCCATGTTTTGTTTAACACATTTCATTGCTTTAATCGTGTATTCCAATGTCTAAGTTTTCTTTCCTAATAGTTCGATTATATTTATTTTCCATTTTCATTTTGCTTTAAAGCTTCTCCATTTATTAGTAAATAATTTTATTAAACAAATTTCTAAATCAAAAATAATTTATATATTAACATATAATTTACTATTATTGACTTCCATGATTGCTTTTCTTTCTGAAAATATAACGCAGTAAATGTTATATGGATTAGTAGGGACATGATGTAATAAAAGTTTTATTTCTATACCAGCAGTTGATCCAATTCGATAAATACTCGATTTATGCTTTAAAACATCAAAGCAAAATAAAGGATATACCGTTTTAAAACCATTGTAACTTACAATTGTTCTGCTATAATATTTTAATGTTTATATCCTAGCTGTAAAAATCGTTGATAAGCCTTAGGATAATCACCTTTAGCATCACTGAAATCACATTTAAAATCTTCTTGTGTATATTTATATCCATTTATTCTCACTTCAATTCTATCAGTGTTCATATGGTAAAATACCATATTGTTTTGGTATAAATGTTATCTTTTTGAGATTTCTGTAATACAACAACAATTTTACTTGTATTATAGCGTTCACTGACTACCCTCCATGTTAATTCTTTATCCTTTTTATTATCCCTTTTATAGGTATTACTTGCTTCCCACCTTAATTCAAATGAGCTGCCCTTTCCTAAACCAGCTTTTAATTGATCCCCCTTTTTCGTTAGTCCAGGTTTAATTGAGTCGCTATGGGTAAACTGGGATGTATTACTGGTAACATCCATGATAAATGCATTACATTACTTTAAAATTTTGATTTCTAGATTTTATTATCATTTTGGAAAATATCGTTTCTTTTTAATATAATTTGTTATGTAACGCCTCTAAAAACACGATTAATATCTTGAAAAAATCCAAATAGGCTTGATAATGGTAAATAAATACTAACCACACGACTTTCCCTTGTTTTATTCAATCTTTTAAATAAACCACTATTAAAAGCGTTATTTCGTTTTGTGGCAATGGTTCCACCACCTTCTGCAACAAGTGTAAAAGTGCTTTCAAACTCTTTTTTTGCTTTAAAGGAATCAACGGATTGGGTTTTATATTCGTTCCAAAACTTGTTAGTAGCTCCACTTCGATTATAGTCATCTGAAATCTAAAAAAATTTTAACAGTAGTCGTTATCAAACAGTTCGTGGTAACGAACTGTAGTAAGGAGCGACCCGGCTCAATAGTAACCAAAACTCTAAAAAATGGAATTTTGATACCAATAGCTACATCGAAATAATCGCATTTTAATGCTGGTTTTAAATATATAAGTTTCATCAAGTTTAGTCTTACCCATCAAAAGTTACGAGCCTGAGAAAATTTGCGTTATTTTAGAAAATAGGGGGAAACGCCCCCTAAAAGTCATAGAATCTTAACGAAAATCACACCATCAGATTCAGCGTATCAGAGAACCCTACTGTAGAAGTTTCGAGCTCCTATCTACAAAAATGTGGAATTTTGCATTTTTTGCCAGAAGGCAGATCACGGATGCGTGTTTATTTGTTTTTTTGTTTTTTTTTTTTTTTTCCCAGGGGTGATCGTATCGACCCAGTTGTCCTAGAATGTTGCAAGAGGGCTCATTCTAACGGAAATGAAAAGTTCTAGTGCCCTTTTTAAGTGACCAAAAAAATTGGAGGGCACCTAGGCCCCCTCCCACGCTAATTATTTTCCCAAAGTCAACGGATCAAAATTCTGAGATAGCCATTTTATTCAGCGTAGTCGAAAAACCTTATAACTATGTCTTTGGGGACGACTTACTCCCCCACAGTCCCCGTGGGAGGGGCAACAAGTTACAAACTTTGACCTGTGCTTACATATAGTAATGGTTATTGGGAAGTATACAGGCGTTTTCAGGAGTATTTTTTTGGTTTGGGGGAGGGGTTGAGAAGAGGGCGATATGCTGGGGGAACTTTCCTTCGAGAATTTGTAATGGGAGAAGAAAATTTCCATGAAGGGAGAGCAGGATTTACTAGCATTATTTAAAAAAAACAATTAAAAAATAAAAGTGAAAAAGCTTTTTCAGCTGGAAGTAAGGAACAGCAATAAAGCTTAAAACAAACAGAAATTATTACCCATATGAGGGGCTCACCTCCTTCTAATACCTCGCTCTTTACGCTAAAGTATTTTCGGTAATTTCAACTACTTATTCTACGGCTTTTGTGATTCAGGGGGTCATTCTTAATGAATTGGGATAAAATTTAAGCTTTAGTGTAAAGAGCGAGGTACTGACGATGGGGCGAATCCCCTCATATATGTAATAAAAACATGAGAATACAAAAGTTCTTTACGTAAGCTAATTTATAAGTTACGTAAATCTTTTACCAATAAAAAGATTCGTAAAAAATTAAAAGTTCTAGTTGCCTTTTTAATTAACCAAAAAATCGGGGGGCAACTAGGCTTCGTCCCCCGCTCTTTTTTTTCTCAAAATCATTCATTCAAAATTATGAGAAAGCCATTGAGCCAAAAAAAAATATGCAAATTTCGTTTTGATTATTCCTCTGCGGAGAGCCAAAATCAAAACATGCATTGATTCAAAAACGTTCAGAAATTAAATAAAAAAAACAAGTTTTTTCAACTGAAAGTAAGGAGTGACATCAAAACTTAAAACGCACAGAAATTACTTCGTATATGAAAGAGGCTGCTTCCTCATCAACAACCCACTCTTTACGCTAAAGTTTTTTACTGTTTTAGAAAGAAGAATTGAGAGAAAGAGTCAAACTTTAGCGTAAAGAGCGGGGCGTTGATGAGGAAGCAGCCTCTTTCATATACGAAGTAATTTCTGTGCGTTTTAAGTTTTGATGTCACTCCTTACTTTCAGTTGAAAAAACTTGTTTTTTTTATTTAATACCTACATAATCAATATTTTCAATATATTTTCCATTGATAAAATATTCAGAATTTCTGAACAAATTTAATCCATTATTTGATAAAGTATCTTCATGATTATTTCGCAAATCAGTTCCATCCAATTGTGTTATTTCCACTTTTGCATATAGGTAACTATCACTTGAAGAATCAAAGATTTCGCATTTTTTCAAACAGTTCGTGGTAACGAACTGTAGTAAGGAGCGACCCGGCTCAATAGTAAACGAAACTCTAAAAAACGGAATTTTGATGCTAAAATATACATCAAAAGAATCAGATTTTCATGTTGATTTTAAATATATAAGTTTCATCAAATTTAGTCTTTGTCATCAAAAGTTACGAGCCTGAAAACATTTGCCTTATTTTAGAAAATAGAGGAAAGCACCCCTAAAAGTCACAGAATCTTAACGAAAATCACACCATCGCATTCAGCGTATCAGAGAACCCTATAGCGAAATTTTCAAGCTTCTATCTACAAAAATGTGGAATTTCGTATTTTTTGCCAGAAGACAAATCACGGGTGCGTGTTTATTTGTTTTTTGTTTTTTTTTCTTTTCCCCAGGGGTCATCGTATCGACCAAGTGGTCCTAGAATGCCGCAAGAGGGCTCATTCTAACGGAAATGAAAAGTTCTTGTGCCTTTTTTAAGTGACCAAAAAAATTGGAGGGCACCTAAGCCCCCTCCCACGCTCATTTTTTCTCCAAAGTCAACAGATCAAAATTTTGAGATAGCCATTTTGTTCCGCATAGTCATAAACCATAATAACTATGTCTTTGGAAATGACTTACTCCCCCAGAGTCCCTGGGGGAGGGGCTGCAAGTTACAAACTTCGACCAATGTTTACATACAGTAATGGTTATCGAATATAATTATATATAATATAATATATATAATTATAATAAATAATATAATTATAAATAATATAATATAATTATATATATCCGTATATGAAATGGGTTGTCCCCTTTGCAATCCCTCGCTCTTTACGCTAAAGCTTTTAATTGTTTTAAAAAGCAGAATTGTGGCAAAGAGTCAAACTTTAGCGTAAAGAGCGAGGGATTGCAGAGGGGACAACCCATTTCATATACGGAGTAATTTCTGTTCGTTTTAAGTTTTAATGTCGCTCCTTACTTTCAGTTTAAAAAACTAGTTTTTTTTTATATAATTATATCTCTAGTAAGGAGCAAGTACTTGATTCTCTGTCATTTATATACGGAAAAAATTATTAAATAAACTTTAAAAGATTTTTAAACAGTGGAGGCGGATCTTCAATTGTTAGTAAGAGTGTCACAAGAGCATCACCGTAAATGTAGTTTAAATCCCTTCCCTAAAATCATTGCATCCAACAAGCCTTTCCTCCGTTCATCAAGATGTTTATTGAAATATCTCTTGTTATTTGAAATTATATCTCTTAGAAATGTCACATCATTCAACTCTCTTTGATTATAATCTATCCAATATTTTCCACATTCAGTCGCTCTATTTTTATATCATTTTAGTCGAGGATTAATCATAATTTTACACATGGAACGAGCTTCATCTTTTGTATTTCTTATGGACGTCTTGAATAATTGATAATCGGTGATATTTTTAAAGAAACTACCAATCCCACTACCACACTGTCTTGTATAATATAGTTGTTTCTTATTGCTCAACATTTATTATAGATAAATTTTAATAAATAATTTCTTTAAACTCTTTTCAGTTTTTTTTCCATTCAGATCATTTAATTTACCTAATTGATCAATTATAGTCATTTTTACCGCGTTGATACATTCGTTTCGATTGACTGTAAGATATTGCCTCACTATAGGATTCTCACAGAGTAGTGTTCCAGGTTCTGTTTTTGGAGCAGAACTCCAGATCACATCAGAGGTTGTATTTCCATTCACAATTGAACTATCTACTAATCAGAAGTGAATATATATTTTATCAACATTTCTTGTAATATTAGGAACTTTAGCACCTTCATTATATTTACTTCTTAGTTCAGCTTCATTTTCTAATCCTAAAATAAAACATACATCACGATAAAACCAAAGTTTATAATTCTCTTATAATTCAAATTTATAATTTGTATTTAAATTTCAATGACCTATGGGATTCTAATATGGATAGAACTAATCTTATTCTGTAGGTATTTTTTGATTACTAGTATGCATGTACTTCACAAATTTCCCATAACATAGGGATACAATAAAAGAGGTTTATGGTAGACACTCCTCCTTAGTGGGTAAGAAAAGTAAAGCTTCGAAACCCATTTAGGCGGGTCGTATTCCTGTAATGAGCCCTAATGGATGGTAATTACTTGGAAATATTTTGTTAGATTTACGGTGATTTTGGTTGTAAATTTACAACGGCTTAAATTTATTACATTTATTAATGACGACTGTGCATGGATTTGGACATTTCAATATGGTGTATGGTTTGGTTATACTGTTTTGTCCTGGGTTTTTGGATAGATGAGTAAGGTTAAGACATCATTGAACTGCTCACTTATCTCAATTGCTCGATTAGGAGGACTGTTCTTTTCTTCTTCTTTCTCTCTCTTTGTTCTTCAGCCGAGTAATTACCTCTGAAACATTACTAGAAAGGCTCTCATGGTCCAACTAGTTAGCGCTCCCTTCTATTGAGGCGGAATCTCTTTCGAATCCTACTAGTGTGGACGAAAAAAAAATCCTTAGATAATTAATGTTCCCTGAGACATAAACACTTCACTGTTATGTTATGTATGAGGTGTTACAATGTTATGTAACACCTCATGTGCACATCGTCATTACGGAACACCCACGTGTCTACGTTATTACATAACACCCACGTGTGTGCCCCCCTCAGTTACGACTGGGGACTCCCCGCTTGACTAGTGGACTCTAAGAAGTCCTATTGCGTAACATACAAAAGTAAACAAAACCCATTACGGAATAAGCGACATTTGGGTGGAATTGCTCGCTAGGGGCTCCCGGCTGTTAGGTTAGGGGCCCGGTTAAATTGGATGCTAGGGCCCCTGTTGGAATTGGATGTTAGGGCCTCCAGTTAAATTGGATGCTAGGGCCCCAAGTGGTTAGGATAGGGGCCCGATGAAATTGGATGCTTGGGCCCCCAATGGCATTGGATACTAGGGCCTCCAGTGAAATTGGATTCAGCCGAACTAGGGCCTCCAGTGAAATTGAAATTGGGCCCAGTGAAATGGGCCCAGAGTTAGGTTAGGGAGCCCGCTGAAATCGGGGTTGGATGCTAGGGCCCCCAGTGGTTAGGCTAGGCACCCGATGAAATTGGATGCTAGGGTCCTGATGAAATTAGATGCAAGGACCCCCAGTGAAATTGGATGCTAGGGCCCCAATGGTTAGGTTAGTGAGGTCCCCGTTGGAATTGGATGATAGGGTCCTGATGGAATTAGATGCCAGGGCTCCCAGTGAAATCGCATGCTAGGGTCCCAATGGTTAGGTTAGTGAGGCCCCCGTTGGAATTGGATGCTAGGGGTCGGGTGGAATTGCTCGCTAAGGCCCCGGAGTCGTGAAGGTTCGCCACTAGCCTCAAGTTTTTTCCTGGCCCTTGTGGGTTTTTAAAAGCACTGTCTATTATATAACACCCAAACTACATTATCTAACAATTAGGGAAATCCTGATTTGGTGGGGTGTCATAGGATTTCAAAAAGAAACTATTATATTACAATCAAAGCCTGTTACATAACATGCACCTGCATCGTTTAGAAAACATTCCTTATTACGTAACAAACATCTGCTGGCTCTCGTAGAATGACGGGATAGGGATATCATGGAACCCAGGGATAGGAGTGCCTTTAAAAGTAGAGATTGGACTGCATTTAAAATCGTTGAGGGATACTGCTTGAGTTTTATATCCTTTTGTCTAATACTTCTTTTCTCATGTTCAGTTGTTTTTAATTGTTTCATTTATTCTTATTGGCTTTATCGCTAACTTTGTTCTTATGATTATTCTTTTGATTTTAATATATCCAAGAGGACACGCAAAATGTGCTTTTTTAAGCTTATCAGTCATTACTGTATTTTCTTTTCATATGCTAATCAGTCAATCTATTTTATATGTTAATTTCTAGTATTATATTATTATTTATCTTTATTTTAGTGAACTTGGTTAACTACTTCTTAAAATTTTAGCATTTTTCTGATTTTGCTATTACAAACTTCATTGACAGAGTTTCTTTTGCAGGTCAGATGTCTCTGGCTGATCATCATAATATCAACTTTTCACGAAGTTTGTTCAGCGCATTTGGTAAACCTTCCTAATTCTTTGCCTTCTTTGATCACTTACGTCTCAAATTTGAAGGTAACAGCAACAAAGACAATAACCCCAGCGTGTTACAGATTTGGAGAAAATGTTGGACTTTGCGCGGATAATTTTAAATATTCAAAAACTGGTGGATCTGATCATATTGTTGAAGGAAGGTAAATAATATTTTTTAACAGGCACTTTCTTTTGGCAAGCTGACATTAGTCTCAGTTCACAGAAGGGGGGACAAAATATTATTTTAAAATCTAGCGGAGAGGGCAACTTTATTCCCATGAAAATACCAAGAAAGGTGTTTTCAAATATGGGGGGACAATTGAATTCCCTCCTTCTCTCTTTGATACCACTTTGGACTATGGGTGGTTAAGATTTTTGAAATAAGTTACACTTAAAAGTCGAAAGTTACCAAACACCACCGTATGAGGGAAGGGTGGGAGACTGAAACACCATTTTCTAGTTTGTCATCAACGAGCATTAAAATTTCAGTACTTCCATGGCTTTGAGGCCTATGAAGTGCTGAAAAAATAGGCTACGGTTTATGATTACTGACAGCTTAAAGAACCATTTAGATTGGTTTGTTGTTATTCTGTGAACGCTTTAAGTGTCTGGCTAGCCTTACATCCTCACATAATGTCTTCTGTAGAGGAACCCAATGTGAGAAACGTATCCTCTGCGAAGAAAAAACAAACACAAAAAGCACGAAGGATTCGGGAAGGAAACTACAAAGTTTAATCCTTTAATCCCAATGCATTTGATAGAGATGGAATAACTAAGATGCATTTAAATGGAATAACTTGCGTTGACTCATCAGTAATACTAACTTGAGCACTATTTGACAATAAGATGGAACGTAATTTCTAAGAAATTTAATTGAAAAGTGGAAAAGAATAGCAAAAATTTCAGACTTTAATTCCGACGCATTTGATGGAGATGGAATATTTAAGATGCATTTAGATGGAAAAACTTACGTTGGCTCATCAGCAATACTGACTTGAGCACTATTTGACAATAACATGGAACGTAATTTCTAAGAAATTGAAAAGTGGCAAAGAAAAAGAAGTGAGGTCAATTCGCAATTGAGCTTCAAACCTCAACAGTGAGGTTATTTGATACGTTAAATCCAATGGTGCGATTTTACTTAAGGTTCCTTGAGTTTTTGGGGGTATTTCTCAACTTTTTTTGAAAATTAGGAAATCAAATCGGGCGAAAATCGGGACATTTTCTCGGGCTTGCAGCTTTTGATAAGTAATTGCAAACTTATTGAATCTTATACATTTTTAATCAGCACAAAATACCGATTAATTTTATATATTTACTGATACCGAAATTCAATTTTTTAGAATTTCGATTACTATTGAGTCGAGTCACTCCTTACTTACAGTTAGTTACCCGAACTGTTTGAAAAACGTGTAAAACTTACTTTAGAAATTACTTTGAATGGAATCAATTTTTTCCCTTTCATACCTCCAAGGCAGAGTCTTTAAATATGACCAAAAATAAAGATTAAAAAAATAAAACAGAGGAATTGAAGTATATATTTAAATTAAGGGAAATTTTACCACTCGGGGGAAGAAGGAAGTACTTAGAGAGGAGGAGAGGGCAAGATGGTCCTCATTTTTGATGGATTTGTGGAAGTATGGATGAGAGTGTGGGTAATGTGTGAAAAATTGAGTAAGTTGAGAAATGAAGTGTATGGAAAATGTAGGTCTCATGAGAAATGGCTGGTGAATGTAATGTGGGATGAATATTTTGCCAGTTTAAAAATTTCAGGACGATTTTTCAGGTTGGCAATGGAGGACAGAAGTAGATTTTGTGATTTGTGTTTTCCTTTGTGTATTTTATGTAATGTTTATGCTATGCTAAAATTATGTAGTGCCAATTATTTAAAAGTGAATTCTCTTCTTGGTTTTGTATCGCCATAGCCCTAGGGCTTTTAGCGCAATAAAATTTTCTTTCTTGATTGCTTAAAGACTCATCAGTAGGGACTGCGTTGAACCTCGATCGCATTCAGGGGAAAATGTTTGAGGCGTGGCATTTCAAAATTGCATACAAGATATTTAATGCCGAATCATAGTGTCATTACTAAATATCACTTTAAAATTTTTCCTTTTTTCGAAATTAATCCTCAAGATTTGCGCATTTATCTGCTTTTTGATTCCACTAAAGCCTTTTGATCTTATAAAACTAATCTATGTCTTCCTTCCCCTCCTTCTATCACTCCCCACGTTAATAACAATACACAATAATAATCTTATTCACTTTTTTTGTCAAAATTCTAACCCTCCCTCTCGTTTTTTCTTACTTACCCTTCCTCTATCCCACTTTCTCTCTCTCACCCCCCTCCCTCTCCCTTAACAAGCAAATAAGCCAAGCATTAATGCAAATGCGTGATTACACACGCAAAGTCATTAAAGACATCAAGATGCAACCAAATACAAAACACATCAAATAACAACATAAAAAATACTAACATAAAAAAAAACTAGGAATAAATTGCACAAGCTTAATCAATCAATCAATCAATCAATTTATTAATACTAAAGAAAACTATTACAAAAGTAAATCGATTAATAGGCCCAAGAAGCTATGCTTGTAGCTTAATCCTAGAGATTTGCATATCACATATACCCACTAGAACTCCATCTTGGAAAGGGGTGCACGTTCGAGAAATTTGAAACAGTGTGAAAAATATACGAGAGTACACGAAGAATAACATGATTTCTTCATTTCAGGCTTAGCACTGGTCCAAAGTCCTTGAGTAAGTTTCTGGTAGAACCAAAGTAATTGTATCAACATGTTTTGTTTATGTCTTATTCAGCTATTTAATAATCAACGATTCAAATTTTTCAGAAGTCAAGGGCCCAAGGGAATCAGCTATTATGATGATCAAACAGAAGAAAGTTCTTCTGCAGAGGATATTGATTCAAGCTTAGAACAACAGCATTTAATTGGGAGCTATCCATCAGGACTCATTGCTATTTTGGGAGTACTTGTCAAAAAAACAAAAACCGTTTTTGTAACAGAGACAGCCCAAACATATGTTGAAGAAACAATTTCTTGTTTACGGCCCGGAGAGAAGCTTCCCGTCGATTTTTGTACGATTAGTAAGTATTAAGCTAAGTTCTGACAGAAATTGAGGGCACTTTTGTTTTGCCTTGACTGAAGCCTCCTACGAATATTTATATTGTTAGCAAGTAATAAATAATACTTTTCCGCAGCAGCAGGTGCCAAATTAAAAAGGAAAGAAACGTGGCCGAAAAACAAGCGAAAAACATATTAGACAGCTTCAGAAGGTATCAACTAACTTCTAAACATACCCCTACTGAAAGTTTTATTTGACTCGTGCAAAAGTAACAAAAATACATGTAAAAAATAATTTGTACACAGAAAGCTTGATGATCCTAAAAAGATTTTGAAATACCATCCCCCCCCACCAAAATTTCTTGTATCCCCCCTCTCGGAATTGTTTGTGCCCTGTAAAGCCTACGGCACATTTAATATAAATATAAGTCTAACCATAATATTATGAATTATGTACCAAATATAGAACAGACAGAATTTATTTCATTTAATTTATTGTTAGCAAGTAATAAGCTACGGTTTGGCACAAGACGGTTTCTTGAACACTTTTCTTGTTTTTTGCAGTCTTTTTTCTTTCTTTTTTCTTTTTGTTTTATTTTAAGGTGTCTTTACTTTTGTCTTCTTCCCTGCTATATTTTTGGCTTTGGAGCCTTGTAGGGAGCTACGGTTGTAGATTCTTTTTTTTTCAGTCTTTTTTCTATCTTTTTTATTTTTGTTTAATTGTAAGATGTCTTTACTTTTTTCTTCTTCCCTGCTATATTTTTGGCTATGGAGCCTTGTAGGGAGATTGATCTTTTAATTGTACTAGTTTAAGTAGCTTTTGATATTTTTACTAATTGACATTGACCTTTTTACATATTTTTTTATTTTTTTTTCCCCAACCTTCCATGTCTTATTTGCCTGTTGTTTGTTTTGTTTCTTTTTTGTTTATTGACGCTAAAGTGCAAATTTGGCCCATTTGGGCTTGTGATAACCGTTTTTCAGCAATACAAAAAATACTATTTTTACCTTATCCAATGTAATGTCTATGGCTATTTTCTGTCGGTACATTGACTCACCACCTCCTGGAATGCTTTTTTCATTTTTGAGAAGGTTTCTTGAAACTTCCAAGGAGCTTTCTTGACAATTAGAGGAGTTCCTGAAACTCTTCTATACAACAGTCTTTAACTGTTTGTTAAGGGGACAGAGGCTACACTCCCAAATGAAAGGACCTCTTGAGGGAGTTTTGTTCCATTAGGGTCACATGTTACAGCCTTAGACTGAAATTTAAACTCATATAGAAACGAAGTGATTACATTGGACACAGTTGTGGTAGCATATTAGACGCTACAGATGTAATTGAAACCAGGGAAGATACAAAGGTAAAAATAAATCACAATTATAGTCCGGTTTCCCAATGAGCACATCACGTTTTGCAAGGAGTCATGGTTCATGATTTAAAGCCACAAAAGCTTCAAAGAGCGCTAGTTTTCCAAAACTGTGTACACTCACACTAGACAACCTACATAGTCATAAGCATTATGGTTTAGGGGCTGAAAGAACTTTAATAAGAGGGGAGGGGGACAAAACGTGAAACAAATTGAGTTTCAGACTGCTATTAATCGATTAATCAGGCTGTAGAAAGGGGGACTTTTCATCAGAATTGATACGAAGAAAATCACAAAATATTGTTTATGGTGCATGAACTCACCCCTCCAGATGAGGTATTTTCTTTGCATCATTGTTTAATAACAGGTGAAACAACAAACTTGTAGACATACATCTTGTACTAGTTAAGTCTGAAGGAGGGAAAGCCATGGAAAAGGTACTTAAAAAAAGCTTTCCTTGTTACTTTACATCCACTTGGAATATTTCTGGGGGAATTATTTCATCATATGGAGATAATGGCTCCTTGACATGAAATTTCAACTAATACATAAACCTTCAAACTGAACTGAGTGAAGGACTAGGGCTATAATGGATACTCTTGAGGGGCTCGCAGCCATGAAACATGTAGAAAAAGAATTCAAAACGATTTTTTAGAACCTGTTTCTTCCAGCAGTAAAAGGACCATTGTTTAATTGCAAACGTCCCTAGTCACTCCAAGCCTGTCCATAGAAAATCTAAGGTCATAGCAACATCGTCAACTCATCCTTTTAGTTTTCAGCTCTTTGGTGTACGACTCCAGTAAATATTGAATGAACTGAGAGAAAGAACTGGTCAAGAGAGTTTCAACAACATCTTCCTTAAAAGAACATTAAAAATTCGCTGGGCCCTGAAAAAGACTAATCAGTAAATATGAGTTACAGCTGCGTGTGACCAGCATAATCAGAGTACGAGGATGGAAATATATAGTAGATGTCCTACGAATGAGCTACCAAAGGCTTCCGAATGCTGCTCTTCACCAGGCTTTCATAAAAAAAAACCTGGGACAGACTATGGCGTAAGTATCAGGGAGACCTGCGCGGCATTAATGCTTATATTCAATCGAAGTGGGAGGACGTCGTAACTGCAGTAAGTTTGAGCGATGACTGGAGTTTCTTCCTCGAGTCCGTGCGTAAATCTGGCAGAAATAAGGTTAATGTAAGGCCTACTAGTGTGATGCAACAAAAACATTCTAAGACTGATAATAAATCCAAGGGCGTTTTCATAGTCATCATAGTAATAACACGATTCGTTACATAAAAGTTTAACTTACACAAACACGAGAGGATTAAATGAGGCAAAGGATTAGGAAAGTAAATATGTTCTTTGTGTACTTGAAGCCGTGAATTCTGGAAAAAGTTTATAGTTTTCTTGGGAGAGCCTTTGGAGTTATGGATAAAAATAAAGCAGCTAAAACTGCTAAAAAAAACCTGATTATTTTTTCTTATTCCTAAGCAATTATCTAACAACAATTGTTAAGTGTTTAAGTGTTAACCATGCTTAAACAATAAGAATTTTTTTTTAATCCGTCACACCCAGGTTTTTCCAAAATTTACAAACAATATTAGGCATAAATTACCAATGATGGAAAAACTGTTATCCCTATTTCCAAGTACACCGTTTAAATTAAACATAAGAAAATAGCTTTATAGTAAAACAAAAACTATAGTTCATATAATTAAAGTTGTATATGTGATGACGACTAAGTATTTTATGGTCTAAATCCTTTTACTCATAAATTTTTTGGACTGTTTCACTTCTATAAAAAAATGTGAAATAATACCAGGTCATAATATAATCTCATACACGATTTAAAATCAGTAAACAATTTAAGCTGTTGGTTGTCTCATCTTTCTCTTTGCAGGAGACCCGTGCACGGATAATCCATGCGCTGACGATGGTGATAAGGATGCAAAATGTATCCCTCTTTCTCAATCCAGTTACAAATGTGAATGCAGTCCTGGTTATATAGCTGACGAAAAAAAATGCTATGGCAAGTAGTTTCCTTTTTTAAAATACTACTACTAACAACTCACTGTACTACCGTGCCACCTGAGGCCCAAACAGCTACACACACTCCTCCCCCATTTCAATCTATCCAGAGCCTACCTCTTTACACCTGATACCTCGTTCCAAAAGAAATAATTTTTTTCGTTTTTTTTTCTTCTACTATGTCGCCAATTTGATGTTTATTGCTGCGAGAAAATAATAAGGGTAAAGTATCTGTGTTATCTATAAATAGTGAAGAGTTCATGTCAGGTTGATTGATCTAATGGTTCACTTTTGTTTTTTATATATCTGTATGATTCTTTCCAGCGGGCTGAAAATGGGGGGTTTTGCTTGTCCTTGAGTCAGAGCCTGAGGCGAAGTTGACCTTTGTAGTCGAAGAGGATTACTGAATTTGTTTTACCATGCTTTTGTTTCTCTGTGCCCTGTTTCAGCATATGAACGGGAATTTAACTGTAATATGCGCAATTTTAAATTAAAGTTAAATATGAGAATGCTGAAAATTTGATGGGATTCATTGGCATTATTAACAAAGTATGCTCTTATGCTCTTACAGCAATAAATAGAAAAAAAACAGCGGTTCGGACCATGTTTGAACCAAGTAAAGCTGGAGGTATAAGGTGTCACATGGCCCCTGTTTAGACCTCCACCCCCAATTCCTGGTACACGGCCCAATTTTTAGCTGAAGGGTTGGCATGCTGTGCCATGTTAGTAGTGTGACCGTGCCCAAATATTAAATCTTTGATCTTGGAGGCATAAAACGGGCTTTTAACCCCTCATACCCTCCTCCTTAGCCCCTCCTCTCATCAGCATTTTAACAGAAAGGTAGTCATGCTGGTTTTGAAAAGTGTAATTACATAAATATTTGCGTACTTTGCCGACTTTTTAGCCAAAAGGTAGGTAAGTTACACCTTGCTAGAAGCAGAATCATGGAAAGATTTTCATTCTGTTTCAGTAGAAGTAAAGAGTGGCTTCACAGGCCTTCCAAAGCCTCCCACGACTTATATCGGGCTGTAGTTCGTGTTTTCCATTTTGGGCTATTTATACAACTATTATTTTATTATTTTAGTTTGTATACATGCTTCATTATTGTTTTCACAGAAAAAACTTGCTAGAAATTCCAACAGAATTGTATGGATGTCCTCCTAAATTAAATGCTGGCCGTTTTCTGCTTCCTATTAAGAAAGATATCCACTTAATTACACCCTAGATAGATGGCTTAGGGAGATGCTATTGCCTGAAATGATGTAAGTAAAAACAAAGATATAGAACCTAAGGCTAACCTAAATTTTTAAAGGAGATTTTGTAACATAAAACGATTGCTTGATCCAAAATTGCTTGACTTTGCTTATGTAAGAAAATACAAAAACATGGATTAGCAGTTTCTTTGTCTATATACTACAGCTGCTTTAAAGAAAACGTGTGTATGTTTATAAACATATATATGCATACATATGTCACAGTGAAAGACAACATCTGGTAAATGTTGACAATTACCTGTGAATGTCCGAAATTCCTTTTTCTCTGCCCGGATTCAATCAACTTTATCTGTCAGCTTTGTCAGTCTTATGCCAGATTTGATATTAAAAGTTAAAGTAAGCTTAGGTTGGGTTAGGTAAAATTAGGTAATAAATCTCAGAAATGGGTTAAAAACATAGCCTAGCCTGTCACCATGAAACTAAGCTGACTAAATTCAAGGAGAGAAAAAAAAAGTAACTTTGGACATTCACCGGTGAATGTCGACACCGTTCAATTTCGGTCTTTCACAGTAACATATATAACGAAAAAAGTGAAAATTACTTAGGAACAAATCGGTGTTGATAGTAGGCTTTTCGAATCAAGTTCTATCAAATAAAGTTCCAATCAAATACAAAAAAAACATATAGTCGCTATTGTGCATATAGGTTGTATAAAACATTTTCAATCTTCTGAAATGATTGTCAAAAATTGTTTGCTGAGCTTAATTCAAAAGGAGGACCAATGGGGTAATCTCTCTTCAAATAATTGTAATTTCCAAAGTAGGGTAAAGTAGTTTGGGAAATTTGACTTTAAAAGTCAATGCAAAAATACTTCAGGGGTATCTTTGTTTTCTTTTCTTTGGTCGTTGTTTTTACTCGAGCCCTTTAACAACTTAGGTAAGGAAGGACTGCATAAGACCTCTTCGCAATAGTTGCGTGAATTCACGAAACTATAGAGGATGAATGTATTTCATAAAATCTAGGAGGACAGTTGCCCCGTTTCTATGTTTTATTTAATAGAAAATAGCAAACAGGTAAAAAAAACACAAACGGTAAACGGCTTTAGCATTTTTTTTTGTCAACACTGGCTCCATTTTTCACTGTTATAAACTGCCAATACTCTTTAGGGAGGATCAGCCGAGTAAAATATGTTCTTTAATAATTAGATTCTCCTGACATACAGTAATCTGTTCATCCCCCCCCTTGAGAACATTATAAAAAACGGTTTTGGTAATTACTACAGACGTATAGAAACATCAGATACGGGTTTTGCCTTTAGGTGTAACAGCAACGAATATGTTAGCTCTATGGTTAAAGCTTAAAGATAACATAAGAATCTTAACTTTGAAAAAATAAAGGAAAACCTAAAAGCAAAAGTAACAGTAAAAAAGAAACAGTGGCACCAAAAGTAGAAAGTGGCGAGGTCGACAGCTACTTCAAGGTCAACACATCTATATATATAAAAATAAGTTGTCTGTGTGTGTGTGTGTCGACTGACGTCATGTTTGTCGACTGACGAAATTACAGACCGTTATATCGGGACACAAATGACGACCGGGACACCGGGACATAGGGAATATAAATGACGACCGGGACACTCAAAGAGAAAGCGACCAGGACACAAGGAATGTTCGATTAGCAATCACCATCAACAAAGCACCGGGACACAAATGACGACCGGGATAAAATGACGACCGGGACACCGGGACACACATGTTTGTCGACTGACGAAATTACAGACCGGGACATCGGGACACAAATGACGACCGGGACACCGGGATATAGGGAATATAAATGACGACCGGGACACTCAAAGAGAAAGCGACCGGGACATAAGGAATGTTCGATTAGTAATCACCATCAACAAAGCACCGGGACACAAATGATGTCCCGGCACAAATGACACAAATATAAAGGACGACCAGGACACTCAAAGAGAAATTACAGACCGGGACACCAGAACACAAATGACGACCGGGACAAAAATGACGACCGGGACACCGGGACACACATGTTTGTCGACTGACGAAATTACAGACCGGGACATCGGGACACAAATGACGACCGGGACACCGGGATATAGGGAATATAAATGACGACCGGGACACTCAAAGAGAAAGCGACCGGGACATAAGGAATGTTCGATTAGCAATCACCATCAACAAAGCACCGGGACACAAATGACGACCGGGACACAGGGAGTATAAATGACGACCAGGACACTCAAAGAGAAATTACAGACCCCGGAACACAAATGACGACCGGGACAAAAATGACGACCGGGACACCGGAACACAGGGAATATAAATGACGACCGCGACACTCAAAGAGAAATTACAGACCGGGACACCGGGACACAAATGACGACCGGGACACAGGGAAACAACAAGAACGGGGACGCCGGGGGGCACAGGGGTATATATAAATGACAACGGGGACACAGGGAATGTTCGATTAGCAATCACCATCAACAAAGCTCAAGGGCAATCATTAGAATAATGAGGTATAGATCTGAATACAGATTGTTTTTCCCATGGACAATTTTATGTTGCATGTTGAAGAGTCGGTAAACCTGACAATCTATTTATATGCACAGACAATGGGACAGCCAAGAATGTTGTATATTGGCAAGTTTTACGTAGTTAAAAATATATATATATCTATCTATATTCACAGGTGGGACACAGGGACACAACCACAATGGCACGTAACTAATATAGCGCGTAACGAATTACGCGCGCGGGGGGGGGGGGGCTTGGGGGGGGGGGGGGGGTGCGAAGCGCCCCCACCAACTAGTTTTTATATAAAGTAAGGACTAGTCTGGAAATCATTGCACAAAAATGACGAATAAAATATCGAATATGGCACATTAAAGCGAAAATCGTAAATAACGAATAAAATAACGTATTATACGTAAATTTACGTAAATAACATAAAATGCTGCAGAAAGGAGGTAAAATATCATCCTGTTGCCAAATTACTTAAACAATGAGTCTACTAGAATTCTTTCTAGATAGTTTAGTAAAGTATTTAGTTTTCGAATCCTCTTGATAGGGAGAACTAATTTGGAAGCAAAATATGGCTACTATCCAAGAGATATTTATCAATTTCAAACTTTGTATTCTAATTTAATGTTTGCCGGGTATCAGGTCTGGTCAATTTTAACCCTTGCAAAATTACTAAAACTTTCAAATGGCGAACAAGCGAGCCTGTATGAGGTAATAATGATCTAAAATCAAGTAATGTGAAATCTGCGGTTATGAGACATACAAAGTGAATCTGCATAGTTAAAAGTAAAAAGCATGGAGAAACGTCTGAGGTAATGGTGAAAAAAATGAAACAGAATAAAATCAGCGGTTAGAAAACAAGCGACACCGAGGATCACATTGAATTGCACACTAAATTTGTGGTTAGAAGCGAAGAAAAAGCGAGAATCACAACGAATGCCATGAGAATAAAAATCCTATAAAATGTATGATTCTCTGAAGGATAAACATAAAAGAGGAACTGAATTCATACCAAAATTCTCTTTAAATTACTAATTTACCACCCTACGACTTAAAACTGAATACGTAATTGAGGTATTTCAGAAGGTATGTGCAATGGAACATGTCTCGTTGTTACTGGATTATTTGACTATCCACTCGATCATCTGATTCAAGTCAGGAAAAAAAAAATTATGAGGAAGATCAGTACAGAGCCATATTGACGCATCCTTGTGGAAAAGATTTATGTGATAGAAACTGTTAATGACAGAAACTGTTATGTGACAGAAACTGTTAATGATAGAAGCTGCTATGTGACAGAAACTGTTAAAGACATAAACTGTTATGGGACAGAACCTGTTAATGAAAAAAAAACTTTCATGTGACAGAAACTGTTTATGACAGAATCTCTTATGTGACAGAAACTGTTAATGACAGAAACTGTTATGTAACAGAAACCTGTCGTAAAATATATTCTTTTGTTGTATTTCAAATCTGTCAAAAAGATGCCTTTTTAATGATTTAAAATAAACTCTTTTTTAGCTTGTGGTAAAAGTCATTTCAAAAGTTCAGGGGCAAAAATAGTTGGAGGAGAGGAGGCAATTCCTGGAGCCTACCCATGGATAGCACTTCTATATTCAGAAAGGAATAGAAACGGTATGCCGGCATTATATCATCCAGGCTGTGCTGGGTCCCTAATTACATCAAAATATATAATGACTGCAAAGCACTGTGAAAGGTAAAGGAAATCTCTTTTTTTTTTTTTAGCTCGTTTCATAAATTGGTTTCATCAACTCACCGACTTCTTTTTTATTTTTTTTTTTATGAAAATTAGTTGTTAAATCCTTCATGTTTCGACAATTTCTGAATGTTTAATTACTCTGGAGTTTATCAGTAGCCCTAAATGCACGATGATCGTGCAATAATGCAACTTCTTTTTACCTTTTCATGTTTTATTAGATAAAGTTAATAAAACCACATAAAGGGATGATTAGGCACAGCAAAGGCTATAAAAACGTGTAGCAACATAGTGGTAGGTACACTCCTTTAGGGCCGTAATAATATAGATTCAAATTTTAGGTAAATCGAATTTTTCACTTACAGAAGCATAAAAATAAATAAACATTGATTAAAAAGATATTAATTTTATCTAAACACATGAATTAATTAATATGTATTTTTAAAACTTTTTTTTCAAAATCAACTAAAACGTAGAAAATGTTTTTGCTTCTCCAAAGTTCATGAATATAAGTGAAAACAAAGGGTGCCATTTGGATTGTTGCCAATTTGGATCTCCAAATTGCCATTTGGTGCCAAATGTTTTTAAATCGTTTTGCTATAGCTTATTTTTTTTCATTTATGTTTTTCTAACTTTGATCAATTTGATGCGTAAAACATAATCCGTTTGAGCCCCTCGTTTTCATTTATATTCATGGAATCTCGAAAAAAAGTTTTTTCCTACCTGTCAGTTCTTGTTGAAAACCAGTTAATAATAGTTATTCATTAATTACTAATCCTTTGTTTCATCATTTCTGTTGCGTGAAAAAAAAAACAGTCAAATCTGTCTGCTACGTCAAAACAGTTGCGTGAAAAAACAGTCAAACAAGTAAACAGTCAATTGCCTGTTTCCTTGTTTCAGAACAGGGAGCGCCAAGATGACAAGAAGGAACAAAAATAAGGAACTGGAAGAATAAGTCTTAATGATAATTGATGTCATACTTGGAAATTAAAGTTATATTAATGACATATAAATGACGACGTGACCATGTACCATGAAAAGGTACTTGTAATGACAAGTTATCAATGACAGGCGATAACATCGGTAATATGAAAATTATATTGGGACGTCAGCTTTTCATCTTCACTTACTCCTAGTCTTAGTGATTTAGTCTTATTAATATTACTTTCAAACCTATTCTAGCCAACTGAACTCACAAAAACTCTAAAAATTCATTCTTTTTGCACACACTTTCATCAAGGATGCCTAACTTACCAGCGTAATCTAAGTCCAGGAGAGTTTTCCTCCCCGTTTGACTCCGTTTTCTCTCATTTCCTTCCCAGTGCTTCTTAAGACAAAATCCATCAAAATGATCCGTATAAAAGGGGACAGAACACAACCTACTTAACTCATGATTTAATACAAAACCAGCTTCCAACCTCATTTCCTACCTTAACCGCAGCAGTGTTTTTCTCGTACATAACACTAATCACTTTAATTTATTTGTCTGGGCATACATGGGTAAATCTTTTGCTAAAGCTCTTCTATCAACAGGATCGAACTCTTGCTCATAATCTATAAAACTGAAGACGAAAGATCTTTTGTAACTCAGCCACTCCTCAATTAAGAACCTAAGAATGAAAATTTGGTTGAAAGGGAAATAGCCCTTTCAATTTCCAATCAAACGAGCTCTTTTTGAAGTAAATGGCCATCTTAAAATTTCTATCAGATGCATTTTGGGAAAATACGAGTCGAGCCCCCTCCAAGTTTATACGATCATCTTTTCTGTTCATACTAGGGCATAACTTATGACCCTTGCTCTGAGGGCTATGGGGTGGTTGTCATCCTCAAAGACATTATTTCCAGACTGTTCAACTACGTTAAACATAATGCCTATCTCAAAACTGTGATTGGATGTGTTTGGGGCAATAGTGGGCGTGGAAGGGGGCTTAGTTGCCCTCCAATCACTTCAACTATTCAAAAGAGCACTAGCCCTTTCAACTATTCAAAAGAGTACTAGCCCTTTTAATTTTCAGACGAAAGAGCTCTTTTCAAAGTTTCTACGACAACTCCCTCAATAAAAAGTGCCCTGGTCTACACCCCCCCCCCCCCCCCAAAAAAAAATACATTTTGCCCACATCGCTCTTTGCTTAAGCAGCACTATTATAATATATAATATTATTATATTATTATAATATATATATATATATATATATATATATATATATATATATATATATATATATATATATATATATATATATATATATATATATATATATATATATATATATATATATATATATATATATGTATGTGTGTGTGTGTGTGTGTGTGTGTGTGTGTCTACTGATATTTTGATTCTGGTAACACAAATTTATAGGTTTTAGAGCTGACAATCACTAGATGGTATCACGTTTTTAATTTTTGAAAGAGAAATAAAAGTTGGTAATCTGATTATTTTAATTTATAGCCTATATTCACAGTATATATATATATATATATATACATATATATATATATATATATATATATATATATATATATATATATATATATATATATATATATATATATATATATATATATATATATATATATATATATATATATATATATATATATATATATATATATATATATATACCGATATTTTGAGTCTTGTAACACAGTGTTTTAGGTTTTAGAGTTGGTAATCACTAGAAGGCAGCACGTTTCTATTATTTGAAAGAGAAATAAAAGTTGGCAAACTTGTTATTTTAATGTCTAGCCTACATTATCGATATAGCTTATTTGTTCTAGTGCAAGGAAAATGTATGCTCACTTGGGAGTACATAATGCAACTGCCACATCGCCATTAAATCCTAGTTTCACAACAGCTTTTATAGAAGTGAAGCAGTTCATCACCTACGACGATATAGAAGAAACTTTTCCAAAAGGGCCCAAACATGATATAGCTATCATTGAGCTGGTTCATTCTGTTGTTTTCAGCCCTTTGATAGCCCCAATATGTTTACCTTTTTCGTCCAAACCTGAAGAAACAGTGAATGTTGTCGCAACTGTAGCAGGTACAACTGTTTTGCTTTTGTTCTTACTTTTTTTTTTCAAATAATATCAAAAACTTGGGAACTACAAATTTATTTTTGCTGAAAAGTATCTATGGTTACTCTATCTTGTTTACAGGAAAACAATTTTGTATTAGGACAAATTTTAGTTATCGTTTTAAGACTTTTCTTTTTATATTACATTCGGTTCAAATTTGCTATAATCTGGACTCGATCTGAGACCAAGGGATCTCCGTAATCCTCCCTCAACAATTCTGGTAGTGGTCCAGCGTAGAGGAACGCGATTCTTCACCTCCGACCGGAACGGTCTTGTGCAAGCGGGACTGCTTTTTGTACATCAGCACCGAGCATTGACAGGAACCGGGTAAGGCTGTCCCTCCATCAGAACTGGGGTTTTCCGCAGGGGTGCTTCCAGCCATGCACTAATAATACATTCAACGCTATTCTTGTTGTTATTATTTGTGTGCTCTCTTGTGACAAATGTTAAGCTTTACAAGGAGCATTCGAGTATTCTTTTTGAATAAATTTAATTCAATTCACGGTTTGTTGAAAATCGCATGTGATTGGGTTTTGCCAATTCTTTTGCTTACAATTGTTTTTGACTCAATTTGTGCTTTGCTCCCCCCCCCCCCCCAAGAGGATAAAAAACCTAGATCTAACTTCCCAAAAGGATGAAAAAAACCTAAATTGTGTGGAAATTATAGATTAAAGAAAGAATTGATGAAAGTTGATATTTTCAGGTTACAAAATGATGTTCCAAAACTTAAAGCCAAGTGTTCTATGAATTATTTGTTTGGTTTTCTAAGCACTGACCAAAAATCAAGAACTAGAAAGATGAACTCACTTATCATAAAACATCAAAATAAGTTCATTTTTTGTTTCCTGGATCCCTCTTAGGCCAATTCTTACCTGAACATGGCTGTTTTATAAGATTTTTCTTTGGTTGTTTCAAAATTATGAGGTTTTCTGAGTGTACCACTTTATCGGTAGCACTGCCATGTTGAAGTGTGAGAATAAATTAGCAAAATTATTCCATTAGATTTGACAGTGCTCTTGGCCCTTAAAATTCAAATAATGATTCCTAAAGACAAAAACACCTTCAAAGTAAATTTATACTTTCTTCAGCTGGGTAGTGTCATGCATTATCAGCTTATTTTTGCTGGTCTTTCACCTGCATTTCTTATTTATTTTTTATTTTTTAATTACTGCTTGACTAATATGAAGGTGTTTCTTATCAAAAACTTCAATCTCTTGGTTTTTACTTATCTTTTAAGACACATAGGGTGGTCTGAGTCAACACGTAACCAATTATAAAAAAGAACAAAACAAAAAAAAAACAAAAAAAAAACATTCTTTTGGCCCAAAGAGTATGGTTCACTTACATAGTATGATATTATATGTAACTTAATATGGATTTATATAGTATGGGTAGCTATCCCAAAACAACTACGGTATTGATAATTCTTTTAACCCACACTGGCCTGCCATGACGAAAAAAAATGAAGAAGCAAAGATCGAGAATGGTTTATTTTTAGGGCCAACCAAAACACTGACCTAAAAAACGAATATTTCGGGAGGAAAACGACCTCTCTTCTTCAGCGGTATCAGAGAAATTAGAAGAAAATAGAAAAAAAAATGTGGATGAGACACCACAAATAAAACCAATCTGATGATACCAAAGAGCTAGGAATACCAACTGAAAAAGAACAAAGTTGGAAAAATTAAAAATCTAAAACCAAACAACGCGAAAAAAACAACAAAAATGGTAAACAGATAAAATACAAGATAGCAGAATTGAAAATTTAAAAGCCAAAATTCTTATTCAAAAAGCGAGCCACTCACCGAAAACTCTCGTCTGGCACTAGTGACTGATGAGAGCTTTGGATTTTGCTATTCATTGATATTGGCAAGAAGCCTGCTCTTGGAATTAGATTTTCAGTTTTTAGACTTTTAATTTTGCTGTATTTGGATTTAATTTGTTTGCAATTTCTGTAAGTTTTCCGCGTTGTTTGGTTTTTATATTTGGGATTCTTCCAATTTTGCTTTTTATTTGTTATTTTTCCTGTTGGTTTTCGCTTTCTTTGGTTTTATCCAAGTTGTCTCGTCCACACTTTTTGGCATTTTCTTTTAATTTCTCTAATAGCACTGAAGAAGGTAGACGGTTATCCTCCCAAAATATTCGATTTTTTGGTTATTATTTCCGTTGGCCTTAAAAAACCAATCTCTGCATTCATTTTTCAAATTTATTTTTGAACGACTGAAGTACCACGAACAGTGAAAATGTAATCTGAAGGTTCAAATTAGTTAAGTGGGAATTTAGAAAATCATATATACCTCGAAAATTGGGAAGAATCAAGAAATCAATTTATGACGAAAAAGATCTCCATAATACAGCTATTGTTACTAGCAAGTGCCAAACTAAAAAAAGACACTGTGCAAAGAATCAGCAAAAATGAGCGGAAAAATTAAGCCGCCAAACAGCTTAAAAGGAGTTGCTTTCCTTTGAAGTCTCATTTGTTTTATAGCGCGTTTACCCGGAGAGAAAAACTTGACGGGAATCCTGTCTCGGAGACAGGATTTATGTTTACACACAGAGGGAAAAGTGGGAAAAGATTCTTGTCCTTTTGGCAGAAAATTTGAAAATTTTGTCTATTTTTTGTCTATTTTTTGAGCGGTAAATTCAAATGTCTGAAAATAAAAATTAAATTCATGTAAAATCTCCGTAAATAGAACTCCAGGCTTACGTAATTACCATTCTGTACAAAAAGCATCCTCAGTTTTATGTCTATATGCTTGAAAAAGTAGGTAAGTTTATTGTTTAGACACTATTTTGCTGCTCAATTTCAACAAAACTGTAAATATTCTCGTTCTTCTTGCCTACACATCAAGCAGAATTGGTCAAAAACGGTCTCGGTGAAAGGAATCCTTGCTGGTCGCTAGACTTTTTTTCTACCCGGATTCACGAACGGAATCCTTTCAAGTGGACCAGAATTCCTTTGTCCGCGACGGGAATTCTCGTCCGTGTAAACGCGCTATTAGGAATCAACAGGTTGTTTACGTTAAAATTTTTACAGACTGAAATGGTAGTCAAAATTATCTAATTAGTTTTGCTTATTCATTCTCAAATTGACAACCCTGACGAAAATGTGGTACTGTCCTAACAACTTTTCAAATGATGGACAATCTTCGAAAATCGTTGTTTTAGTTATAAATAGACCTAAGATGGATCAAGAGCAAAAGTTTTTATTTGTATCATTCTGTATGATTATGTATCATTGTCAGTTGTCTTTAGGAATCAACTGGTTGTTTATGTTAGAATTTTTACAGACTGAGATGGTAGTCAAACTTAACTGATTAGTTTTGCTTATTTATTCTCAACGTGACAACCCTGAAAAAAACGTGGTACTATCCAAACAACTTCGTAATTCTCAAACAACGGACAGTCATAGTAAATCGTGATTTTAGTTATAAATAATTTATAACTAATAATAAATAATTAATAATTATTATATTATTTATAATAATTATTAATAATAATTAATAATAATTATTTAATAATAAATAATAAGTATAACTTTTGCTAAGATGCAAAAGAGCAAAAGCATTTTCATTTTGATGTCCTTGGTACTTGAATAACACAAGTACAATCCGTTTAACGATAAATTATTTACAGGGTGGGGGATAACAAAAGCACGAGAAGGCTATCGTCCACCACTGAGGCCAAATAATGAAACAAATTCCAGTAATGTCACGACAGACTTACTATACAGAAGCACAGTAACGCCGTATAATAAAAATATATCCGTAAACAAGCCTCCTTCTGAAGTACTCAAGCATCTAAGAGTTCCAATCCTACCTCAAGAATCATGCAAGAACTACGGTGAGGCCGGAGTCAAGTTTAACAACACGGTTCACATTTGTGCTGGCTATCCAGAAGGGGATCAGGGAACTTGTCAGGTACGTTCTGAGGAATAAAAGGATACTAGAACCTTTTATATTAAACTGATGGTGCTTGAACAAGATTTACAATACAAGACTAGGAAAGCCCCAATGAATATAAGTAACAATTTAAACTTCAACATTTGCTTTTTAAAGTCTTATCACGATGGGGGGGGGGATGGAATCTTGGTTGCCCCTCCTGTTAAAACTATTAATAAATACTATTTATTCTAAAAAGTAAATGTTAAATGAAATCTTAGAAAATCGCTGTTTTCAAGTATGAATAGGCCACAGTTTGGCCCACTAGGTGTTTTTATTTTTTTGGCACTTTGGAAGCTCACTTAATGAATTCAGACCTTATTACAGTAATATACTATTCAGCACATAGTTGCCACTAAGAACTTGCCAACAATTCAAGGTTAATAAAATTTGCAGAATTAATGACAAAAGTTTTAGGATAATGCCTAATATATGATACCGTGTCTGTAAGAAATTCGTGAATGCCGGTATTCACTGGTGAATGTCGGAAATACTTCTTTTTTTTTTCTTGGATGTAGTAAGCGTTGTCAGTCAACTTTTTCAATTTATTGCAAGGCTTGATGATGACAGACTAGGTTAGATTAAGTTTGGTTAGCTTAGGCTACCCATTTCTGATACCTATAACTAAAGTTAACGTAACCTAAAGTAACTTTAACTTTTACCATCATAGCTTGCATAAGACTGAAAAAGCTGAATCGGAAGACTAATTGAATCCAAGCAGAAACAAAGGAATTTTGGACATGAGAAAAATCTTAAGGAATCTCTGCCTTAACTCGATGCTGGATTTATGTAAACATTTCTTATACTTTCTGCAAATCAAAAATAACGAATTAATTAAGGTTTTAAGCGAAAATATTCTCATAATTGCCAGCAACAATTTAGAAGTAACTAAATTTACTTATATAAAAATAGTAATTAATAAGTAAATCACTTATATAGTAATAATCCTCAACGCCTCGCTCTTTACGCTAAAGTTTGACTCTTTCTCTCAATTCTACTCTTTAAAACAGTAAAAATTTAGCGTAAAGAGCTGGGCGTTGAGGAGCCCAATTAGATACCAATTTAAAAGTAACTACAATCACTTATATAGTAATAATATATCATAGTAATAGTTGTATATATATGTAATATATTATAGTAATAATATATCAAAACAGCAATATGCACATAATTTTTAACAATAAACAGTTTCAGGAGAAAAAATAGTAATGAAATAAACATAACAGATAAACTTAACTTTTATTTTAATTTTTAAGCCCCTTTTCCCCAATATATCCCTCAAATTATTCCTGTGCATATAAATACGTTTAAATAATATAAAGGGCATAATACCCTACTACAAGCTAATGAACTGTTAGTGAACCAACAAAAAAAAACAGAGCGAATTTCCAATGGTTCAATGAGAAGAATCTCCACTAAGGGTCAGAAAACAGTTTACTTCGCTGCTTACGGGCTGTCACTGCGTTTGCGACTGGACTCAAAACGCTTTCAGTGATCTTTTAAGGCGTAATTTTGCTATTGGTGGCATAGGTGCATATTGACTTCAAGAATATTATTAAAATATTATTATTTTATTATTAATTATTATAAATAATAAAATTTATTATTATTTATTATTTATAAAATTAAATTTATAAAATAAATTTATTATTTATTATTATTAATAATAAAATATTATTATTTATTATTATTAAAATATTTGGAATACTACTTTGGAATTCTTTTATTAAACATTTTCTTTAAAAAAAAAAACTAAAGAAAATTTATTCTTTGGAATAAGAAACGGATTGAAATATTTCTGACAGGAGTTTTGCTGTTATGTTTAAAGAAACAAAACAAAAAAACTGAGTTTGTTGTTCAAATTATGTATGCTGTGGTGCGTATTATGCAAATTTTCGGGTAATATGAAAAACTACAACAATGTTGATTAGTCTATAGATTTTTAGCAAGATAAAATTTATTTTTGAAAATGGCTAAAACAAGTTCAGTTGAGCCAAATTTGCATTTTAGAGTCAATAAACATAAACACAAAATAACAAGCAAATATAATTGGGGTTGACAGAAAAAAAAATTGTTTGAAAAGGTTGTTGAAAATGTCAAAACGATAAAAACTCGCAAAATTAGAACAGGATACACCAAATAAAACCCAAAAAATATAAAACACAATTTAGTGAAAAAAAGTTAAAAACACATTTAGACAATAAAAAAAAAGTTCAAATTTGCAAAATAACCATTAAATAGTTGTAAGATAAAGTGAATTTGGGAGGGAGGGAGGTAGGAGGAGATTCACTTACTTAATATATTAAGTATGTACGTGATGAAAGCTCTTGTATATCTTTCAGTGGAACATTTTATTGGGGATATGAAGGAAGATTTTTGTTCAAGCAGAACAAAGGAGGCAAGATCAAAGGGGGAAATTGACTAGGGAAAAGGAAACTTAGTTGGAGGTTATGGCAGGTATTGGTGGTGAAATGCAAGGAAATAGAAAGAGAAGGGATACAATTCCAAAAACGTCCCCCTTTGCGAATTTTGATGGTCTAGTAATTAAAGTTTGAATTATGTAAGCAACTCACTTGTTTTTCAAACTAAATCTTTTAGTTGTTAAATCATGTAATTGTCATAACTAGTCAACACAAAAGCTGCCAAACCAATGATTTGCAAAACTATTGACACATCGAAAAGGATACCCTTCGACAACCTAACTATCGACATAATCAGGTTTGAAGTCAGACAGGTACAGAGAAATTTACTGCAAGGCGGAGAGTCTTTGAAAAGGCACTAAAATAGGTAGATTATACAGACAGCATAAGAAATTGTAATTAAATAATATGTCAAACATTTAGAGGTATGCATGGGGTCGAATTTAAAGCTCTCCCCCCTCCCCTACGAAAATGTGTTTATTAGTGCTCAGCTATTTAACCAATCAGAATCATTTTCCTTCTTTAGGGAGACTCTGGTGGACCGTTGATGATTGACAATAAGGGTGGCAAGGTTGTTCAAGTTGGTATTGTATCTTTTGGTAACGGTTGCGCATTTAAAGACTACCCAGGCGTTTATCAGCGAGTATCCTACTACTTAGACTGGATTGAAAAAGTTATCAACGATTCGTAATAAGAGATGGCCCTGTCAGCACATGACATTTATGTTATTTTACTATTTATTGTATATCTACGTAATTATAGTATATGTAACGACTAATACCAATCAATGATTCTCTTTTTTACGCTGTAGAACGAATTTCATTATTTTTTCACAATAGTTTTCTGTTTTTTTTTTCATCAACAATACGTAATGCTTTTGTCATTTCTTTTTTGGTATAAGCATATACCTATTTTTATGGCACTTGGTATGAACCAAGTGACATATAGCGATCGTAAATTCTGTCGGTCGGTCTGTCTGTCCTGGATTTGCTAGTTTAGGCACTTCCAGATAAGCTAGGACGATGAAATTTGGCAGGCGTATCAGGGACCAGACCACAATAAATTAAAAATGGTCGTTTTCCCGACTCGACCATCTGGTGGGGGGAGTGGGGGGACGGTTAATTTGGAAAAATTATAAAAATGAGATGTTTTTATCTTACGAACGGGTCATCGGATCTTAATGAAATTTGATATTTAGAAGGATATCGTTTCTCAAAGATGCTGTTTTAAATCCCGACCGGATCCGGTGACAGTGGGAGGAGTTCGACGGGGAAACTTAAAATCTTGGAAAACACTTTGAGTGGAGGGATCGGGATGAAACTTGGTGGAAAAACTGAGTACAAGTCCTAGATACGTGATTGACGTAACCGGAACGGATCCGCTCTTTTTCGGAGAGTTTAAGGGAGGGTTAATTCTGAAAAATTAGAAAAAATGAGGTATTTTTAACTTACAAAGGAGTGATCGGATCTTAATGAAATTTATATTTAGAAGGACCTCGTAACTGAGATCTCTTATTATAAATCCTGACCGGGCCCAGTGTCATTGGGGGGAGTTAGGGCAGGGGGAGCCGGAAATCTTGGAAAAGGCTTAGAGTGGAGAGATCAGGATGAAACTTGGTGGGAAAAATAAGCACAAGTCCAAGATACGTGTTTGGCAAAACTAGACCGGATCCGGTCTCTTTGGGGGAGTTGGGGGGGATGATTCGGAAAAATTAGAAAAAATGAGGTATTTGTAACTTACGAACAAGTAATCAGATCTTAATGTGATTTTATATTTAGAAGGATCTTGTGCTTCAGAGCTCTCATATTAAATCCCAACCAGATCCAGTAACATTGGGGGGAGTTTAAGGGGAAAACGTGAAAATTGAGGTATCTTTATCTTACGGATGGGTAATCGGATCTTAATGAAATTTGATATATATAAAAAGATCTTATGTCTCAGATGCATCATTTTCAATTCGAAGCGGATCCGGGGACGTAGGAGGTGGGAGGGGGGAAACAGAAATCTTGGAAACCGGAAATCTTGGAAAAAGCTTAGAGTTGAGAGATCGAGATGAAACTTGATGGGAAGAATAAGTAGAAGTTCTAGATACGTGATTGACAGAATTGGAACGGATCCACTTTCTTTGGGGAAGTTGGGGGTGGTGGTGTTAATTTGGAAAAATTAGAAAAATTTTGGTATTTTTAACTTAAGAACGGGTGACCAGATCTTAATGAAATGTGATATTTAGAAGGAACTCATGTCTCAGAGCACTTATTTTAAATCTTGATCAGATCTGGTGACATTGGGGGAAGTTGGAGGGGAAACCAGAAATCTTGGAAAACGCTTAGAGTGGAGAGATTAGGATGAAAATTGGTGGGTAGAATAAGCACGTATCATAGATAAATGATTGACGTAACCGGACTGGATCCGCTCTCTTTGGGGGAGTTAGACGGAGGGTCCGGTGCTTTTGCGAGTTTGGTGCTTCTGGATGTGCTAGGACGATGAAAATTGGTAAGCGTGTCAGGGACTGCACAAATTGACTTGGTAAAGTTTTTTTTCCCGATTCGACCATCTGGGGGGCTGAAAGGAGAGGAAAGCTTAGAAAAAATGAGGTGTTTTCAACTTACGAGTGGGTGATCGGAACCTGATTAATTTTGATATTTAGAAGGACCTTGTGTGTCAGAGCTCTTATTTTAAATCCCGACCGGCATTAAGCCTCTGATTTTCCTTTTAAATCAATCTATTGATTCTTAGAATTTTGCTAGAACTTATGCCATATGAGCTCTTGGCTTTTCCGACCTCGTTACAAGTGCCATATCATTTAGCTCTTGTTATCTTCTTTTCGTCACCGGTAAACAATTATTTTTGGATTTTTTGTGTTTTCAGTACACAAATGGTTGGCCATTTTTTCGATAATCTATAAAGGTTTTACTAAATTTTTTTTTGTCAACAGCATATAATGGTTTTGCCATCTTTACACGTCGGATTTGCTATTTTTGCCAACAGCATACAACGGTTTTCCATTTTTTGCCAACACTATATAATAGTTTCATAAATTTTTTTTCTGCTAACAGTATACATCTATCCTTATTTTTTTGTCATTCTTGTTATTTTTGCCAACAGCACACAACGGCTTTACTGTTTTTGCCAACAGCATATAAGTTTCATAATTTTTGCTGCTAATAGTATACACCTGTTTATCTTCTCTTTTTGTCAACGGTACATAATAGTTTTGCAATTTTTGCTGTCACTACAAGTCGGTTTGTCATTTTTCTCAACTGTACATAAAGCTCTGCTATTGTTTGTCCTCGGTACTCACCATTCTCCATTTTTGACAACGGTAGGTGCCGTAAAAATTTTTCCATTTTTTACCAATAGAACATAACGGTCTTGCCATTTTTTTCTAATAGTAAATACCTGTCGTATCTTTTTTTTGTCACCGGTACACACTATGTTTGTAATTTTTGCCATTGTTATACATTGGTTTCACCGTTTTCGTCGACGGCACTTTACAGTTATTCTTTTTTGCCAACAGCACTTAATGGTTTCGCCATATTTTGTTGCTAGTAGTAAATACATGTTTTATATTCTTTTTGTCAATAGTATATAAAAGTTTTGGAACGTTTTCCCATCGTTACATATCGGTTTTGTCAATTCTTCAAACGGCACTTGGTAATTTTTCTTTTTTTTTGCCAACGGTACATAATGGTTTCTCCATTTTTGTTGCTAGTAGTACATACTTCTTTTATTTTCTTTTTGTTAACGGTACGTAATAGCTTTGAAACTTTTCCCATTGCAACACATCGGTTTTGCCATTTTTATCAGCGGCACTGAACTCTTTTCCTTTTTTACCAACAGTATATATTGGGTTTGCCCTTCATATTACCATCAGTTTTGTCACTATTGCCAAAGCTGCATATTAGTTTCTCAATTTTTTTTGCTAAGAGTACGTTCTTCTTTTATTTTCACTTCATTAATCACCAGTTTACAATAAATTTACATTTTCTTGCCATTGGCACACGCTCGTTTTGCCATTTTTTTTTCGACGGTACATACGGAATTTGCCTGTTTGCCAACAGTAATATAATAGTTTCGCAGTTTCTGTAAATCGGTATATATCAGTTTTGCCAGTTTTGCCAACGGTAAACGAAATTGTTGTCAAAGGTATATAACGGTTTCACCATTTTTAGGCTAGTAGTAAATAATTGTTTTATTCTTTCTTTTTCATCAGTACACAATAGTTTTATAATTTCCTGGCCATTGCTATGCATAGGTTTCGCAGTTTTTTCAACGATATACAACCGTTTTACCATTTTTTTTTCACAAATAAATAAATAAAATACAACACTTTCACGCTGGGGAAAACCTATGAGGGTTTGTATTCGCGCGAAAGTCCACATATCTACTTACCTATAATAAAAAATCCAATCTCTCTTACTCATTAATACACATATTCTCCCTGCCCCCTTTCATTCCTCCCAACCCCACCTTACCCCCCTGCCAACCCTTACCTCCCTAGCCCACCTTTGCCTCATCTAAATGGTACAGTACAAAACACCCATTAGGGGCAATCCCCATGCGGATGAAAATTCAAAAAACCTTTTGAAAATTGACACCTCAAGTGGGAAAATCTCTCCCAAGAAAGATATATCTATCTTAAGGTATAAATAAAATAAATGCTAACTAAAAGAAAACTTCTAAAAAAGAAAACAATCAGTCCTTATCCAGACCAGATTCCAAAGTACATCCCAGAATTCAAGCAGGTGCTACTAGCCTAAATTTCACTGTCCTTTCCAATTCAGCACGCCATTGACCATTGCCGGTTTCAATAATATATTAAACTACTTCAAGTCTAACAAGCAGCCCCCTTCAATAAAATCCTGGTCACCCCCCCCCCCCCACCAGCCAAGAAAGAGGGTAGAACTGTAATTTTTCAACGTATTTTCCAGTCCCTATGACGACGTGGGACCCAATAAGATATTTAACAATGTAGCAAGGAGTTTCACCGTAATTTTCTGCAGCAGGACGGAAAAATAAAGAGAGGGATAAATAGTTTTGGCCGAATACTTAAAACCCTAATGGAAGAAGAAGGGTAAACTGGAGACAGGAAGCCGTAGGCTACTATTTTGCAGTCGGATAGACTATTCAGAGAGATGTAGAATTAGTCAAATTGAATCAAGACGTAGTCCAATTGAATCATATGACTTAAGCTAAGTAGGAGCATTAGAAAATTAAAATTCAAGTCATGTCCTCCTTCACACCAAAGACGGAATTCATTCCGGTTTAAAAACCCATACCCTGAAATATTTCTCCAAATCGTAAGTTTTCTTAAAAATAGAGGCGAAGAAAAACCTTACCCCCGACACAAAAGTTCTTTTAGTACCAACCCCCCCCCCCCCAAAATCCAACGTATGGCCATGTAAAGAGATTTCTTTTAAGCGATAGTTTTCCAGTTCAAACCTTTTGAAAACAATAAGTAAATAAAACACTTGCAGCTATACAAACTGTTTCATTCGTTTGCAGCCATAAGACTTTTATTAGAGTATTAGTTGAAACTCAGTGTAAAGAGCGAGTATTTTTTTTCCTGGGGTTGAGGCGGGCGGGTGTTGTATCTTTTCTGATATAAAAGATGATTTCTGTTTGAATTTTTAATATTGTTTTTTTTTTTTACTTTCATTAAAAAAAAATTGTTTCTTCTTTTGTTAGTAGAAAAAAAGAAGTTTTTCTTACGAAGGTAAAGAGCAAAGTTAAAACTTAATAAAAACTATTGCTTCGCATTGTGCATAATAAACTTGCTCAAATAAACTGAATTGTGGTGTTTTCTCATATTTGTGGAATTTTTAAAACTAGCACTTTACTGAAAACACAAAGTCGACGCAGTACAATGGGATGCTCACTTAGGAGCAAAAAAAGATAGCCAGCAGAAAATAAAAGCCTAATGTATAAAGATATCAATAACTTTCACTAGCCATGGTATTGGAAACTTTTAGTAAATAATTACAATTCTCTTAAAAACCAAGCAAGCTCAAATTTCAGTAAAGTGCTCAGGGGCACAGACAGAATTTTTTTTTTTGGGGGGGGGGTGGGCAGATGCCAAAATAGTAGTGGTGGCTGGGTGACAGGGAATATATACTTCAGGAATTTTTTTTGTAAGAATGAGTTGGTTTTTAAATAGTTTTAGGGAAAACTCTCAAATAAAAAGAGCAATTAAATTACATGCAAAATGAAACAAAATACAATAAATTTTAAGCGACAAGAATTCCTGGCAAAGAGATCAATTTATCTAATCAATAATATATCTGAGTATTATGCATTTAGTCTTAAAAGAAAATCAAATTCAAACCAAAATTACAGAAAAATTTACTGCTTCCGTAGATTATAACAGGTGTAGACTTGTCCTTATGCAATTCCTAGGCTTTAGAATAGTTTACAGAAAGAGCAGAGATACACAAAAATCATTCTGCCTACATAGATGCCACGTTTTGATTTTATAATGACCATGTAAAATGCACCTCTTTCGTAACAGGACAATTGTCCCCCTCGTTATTTGCAAGAATCTTTATTTACTTACCATTCATTACTATGAAGAATTTGATTTTTTTTTTTTTTTTTATTCCAGCCCAATCATGTAGAAAAAAAATGTTTGTGGAAAACTGGAAAGGGGTCATTCAGCCACAAAGATGAGCTTATATTTTTCCTTATTAAGGGTCAAAATCTACTGGCAGGCAGCCAACCACGGGGTAGCACACATTTTGTCCATGGTTTTCCCCTGTTCTGCTCTCTTTCCTTTGATTTCCTTATAATTACTTTATAGTTCCAAATTTCCAGAGGGGGCATGCCCCTCCCCTGCCTGCACCCATGAAAGTGCTGTTTTTGGGAGTTCTACAAATATTGGGAAGTATCACGAGTCAATTTATTTAAGCAGGTTTTGTAGATACATCTAGCCTACCTCCGAAACAACGATTTTTATTCGCTCAAAGTTTCAACTTCGCTCTGTACTCCCATTAGAAAAATTTTATTTTTAGAAACTAATTTTTCTTCATTTTTAGTTTTTCTAAGCATAAACAATAAACTTTAAAAATGCCCTTTATTCAACTGCAGACTTACTTTTAGATTATTCACCTTTCAAATCCTCACAAACAACCCCCCCCCCCTGAAAAATTTTATTAACCTCCATTTCACTCTCATGCAATATTATGAAACTGCAAGTCAGCAAAACGGTATATTTGCCCCCTCCCCTCTATCTTTTCTTCTCCATGCCCCATTGCTGAATACGTTAATTATCACAAAATTTTGTACCAAATATTTTATTTAACAATGAATAGATTTTTCGAACATAAACAAACATATCCTCACAAAATTATGTCCACTAGAAAAGGAAAGACGTACGAAGCAAAAACGCAAAATCAGTCTTAAAGATAAAAATTTAGCACACAATAAGAAAGACATCAGATATTCTCAAGACTTATTCAGTTAAAAATGAACGAAAAAAAATAAAAAAAAATATACACAGAAATGGTGAAAATAAAAAGTTGCGGCATTTTCGCGTATTACAACAGACACCGAAGGGAGCTCCGAGAGAGGTCCCAAGTTCTCACTTTATAAGAAGAAGAAAACAATTAACCCTTTAAATCCCAAGATTTTATAAATATCTACCTCTTTTTGAAAAATTGACGTTTTTTTTTATTCAAAACGATTAATAAGTAGTCCTCATTCCACTCGTGATACCATTCAAATGAGAAACTGTAGAATCGAAAAATCGATATGAAAGGATGGGTGGCGTTAGAAGAAAAGAGTATAAACACATTAAAAAGTTTATGTTCACTACACCGACCTAGTTACTGGAACGGTTAAAACCACAAATGGAGTAGAACACAGATTGATGTAAAGTCACACACCATACGAGTTAATAATTCTATCACTTCTTCAAAATTTCATTTCGAAATCAAAGAAGAAATAATCACTTGAATATTTCATCTGTATACAAAAAACGGGTCGAGAAAAAAAGAATTGAAAACATAATAACTTACAAAAGAAGAGAAAAAATCTAAAATCAAAGAAGAATAAAAAAAAAGATCAAACTGAGGCACTTCTTCATTCAATGTTAATATTCTCTACTTCTGCGGTTTGGTTTTTCTACCTCCCCCCAGAAAGCATAAGAAGATCATAGTATCAAAAAGAGAAGAAGACCTCCGTTTGACACCCTCCCAAAGACTGCCTCTTTGGGGATCCATCCACCTTGCCACCCTCCTCCTAGCTACGCCACTGTTAGTTTCCTGATGGATGTAGATATGAAGTTTTATAATTATATGATTTATGTTTGGCCTATGGAATATCGATAAAATCAGTTTTTACCCCGTGGATACTAGGTCGCATCTCAGAAAGTAAAGCAGATAGAAAATCGTGACTACGCCACTGTATTCGCTGTGTCAAGTTAAGGGATAGTCCATCCTTGCCTCTAAATCGAGATACAAGGTTTTCGTAGAAGACAGTTTGATGCCTAAGACTTAGCTCCAATTTACCCTTTTTAGGTGTACTCCTAAATAAACAATTTTCTGTACCAACTACAATTTTGCAGCAGTTTTGTTTCTTCATGGTATCATATTCAGTTTTGTTTCTAATGATGGCATCATATTCAGTTGAATAAAATACGGCTCTCTAGCTTAATATTCAGATGTGTTAAAATAGAGCTAAATAGTATAATTTTTACACGTGTTCATACTATCAGATTTACACACTATTTGATGATGGAATAAAATGGTTTTCAAGCATAATTTTTCTTTTTATTTATGTCATCAGATTTACACTTTGTTTAATGATGGCATATCCAATTGAACAAAATTTGAGCTGTTAAAACAGCTCTCAATTTTACTTTTCAGATGTGTTGATACTACCATATTTACATTTATTTATCATTATTTACTTATTCATTTTATTTATTATTTTTTTTCATTTATTCAGTCGATTAAAATATGCATCAATTTCCTTTTAAGCTCAAATTTTCAAGTGTGTTTAAAGTATGATTCTTAAGCACAATTTTCGGTTTTATTGATGGCATAATATGCATAAGATGGCATAAGACGCCATAAAATGCAAATGATTAAAATATAGCTCTTAGTACATTTAACATGAATGTACAGTGTTTCATTGCATTATTTTTGAGGATCTTTAAGAGTCGACCTTTTAATAGCTAACCTTCTGGTAGAAAGTATGAAAAGAAAAAGATTCTGTCAAATATAGGAAACATAAGGAGGGGAAGGGCGAAATGTTTTTTCTTAACATCTAGAGGCATGCACGTAATTTTGTTTTTTTCTAAGTTTTCAATGAAATTACAATAAAGGTATTTTTCAATGAAAAATAACCCTCAAAAAATGTATTTTCATGATTTAGGAGAGGGACAAATCCCCGCCCCTCCCAAAAAAGATTGGCCTAGGATAAAAACCTTAATGAAACAGACCCCACTGTGTTCACAGCAGAAGCAGACAGCACACTATTACCCAAACAGAAGTAAAATCTAACTTAGAATGAAGCTTAAAAGCGGAGAGAGAATGAAGGACTACAACAATTACACATAGGACTAAATAAAACGCTATTAGGACAGCTATATAACCAAATATAGCCATTATGAAAGGACAGAACTATGAACGTACTGAAAAAAGTAAATAAAATAATACACTCCTATATTTACGAAAAAGAGTAAATAAAATACTATTACGATTCTAACTGATACCTCACGAAATAAATGACTAATATGCACTGAAAAAGAAGAAAATAAACGAACGAGAAAGAAGAGGCACAGAAGAAATTAAAACAAGTGAGAAAGAAGAAATAAAGAAGAAAACAAAAAAAAGATAAAACAAATGAGAAAAAAAACAATGAAGAAAATAAAACAAAGAGGAGGAAGAAGAAAATTAAACAATGAGAAAGAAGAAACAAAGAAGAAAAAAAAACAAAGAAGAAAATTAAACAAATGAGAAAGAAGAAAACAAAACAAAGAAGAAGAAAATTAAACAAAACGAAAAGGGGTAATAAATCACTATTAGCACAATGACGTTGCAAAATAAAACAACAAGGAAGCAATTAGATTAGTGACATACTGAAATGGAAATAACAAAATGAGACCTTAATTGCGCAAGTATACTGCTCTGTCCCAATACACTTGGATAAAGCCTGCAATAACGAGGACAGGCCGTATCTTAATTGGTGAAGTGGCTTGTCTTAATCAGGTAATAACGGTAATAAGGATCCTTCAGTTTGGACAATAGCGTGAATAAGGCAATAGCGGTAATAATAGCAAATTACGACACCGCTTTTTCTTCTTCATCATTTAATTTTTAAACCAATGCCCAGCTACAGGTTGAATATTGCTATTGTTCAAGGCCAGTAAAGGCCTTGATTTAGAAGGAAAGGAAGGGGTAAAGAGGAATCCTTCATTCTCCCATCAATATTGGTCCCAGTCTTATTTTGTCGCAATAAATTTGAATAGCAACTACAATAATAAGTGTAGGCCAAAGGGCCGTAAAGCCCCATCTTAATTGGTGTAGCGGCTTGTCTTATTTGAGTAATAACGGTAATGAGAATCCTTCATTTTGGAGAATCAGGCAAATAATGATAATAATATTAAAGTGGAGCGCCGTTATATTTTTCTTATTCATGCTAGATTTGAATGAATACCCAGTAGTAGGTTTAGGATTGCTTCTGTTTCAGAAGGAGAGGAAGGCCTTGTTTCAGAAAGGGAGGGTGGGCGTAAAGCGTAATCCCCCATCCCCCAATGAAAATCACACCATCAGATTCAGAGTATCAGAGAACGTTACTGTAGAGGTTTCAAGCTCCTATCTGCAAAAATGTGGATTGTTTTTTTTATCGTCATTTTTTGTTGTTTGTAATTTTTGTAAAAATATTTGTTTGTTTTTTTCCCAGGAGTGATCGTATCGACCCAGTGATCCTAGAATATCGTGAGAGGGCTCATTTGAACGGAAATTAAAAGTGTCGAGCTTGGTCCCAATCAATTTTTGTCCCGATAGATATGATTAGCACTTCCACTGATGAGTACAGACCGAAAGGCCGCAAAGTCCCATCTTAATTGGTGTAGCGACTTGTCTTATTTTTTAATAAGGGGCCGAAAGGCCGCAAAGTCCCATCTTAATTGGTGTAGCGACTTGTCTTATTTTTTAATATTTATTTTTTAATAAAGGGCCGAAAGGCCGCAAAGTCCCATCTTAATTGGTGTAGCGACTTGTCTTATTTTTTAATATTTATTTTTTAATAAGGGGCCGAAAGGCCGCAAAGTCCCATCTTAATTGGTGTAGCGACTTGTCTTATTTTTAATATTTATTTTTTAATAAGGGGCCGAAAGGCCGCAAAGTCCCATCTTAATTCGTGTAGCGACTTGTCTTATTTTTTAATATTTATTTTTTAATAAGGGGCCGAAAGGCCGCAAAGTCCCATCTTAATTCGTGTAGCGACTTGTCTTATTTTTTAATACTTATTTTTTAATAAGGGGAATAGCGTTAATAATAATAGATTCTAGTAGCGTTAATTCTAGCAACGGTTTAATCAGAGTAAGAATTTTTTTTAGCAGAATGATTTATATTCTTTCCATAATAATCCAGAATAAGATGGTAAAGAGTACCCCCCTCCCCCCGTTCCTCCATCCATTTTGTCCTTATAGACTTGAATAAACAACTGCTATAACGAGTACAGGCCGAAGGGCCGTAAATCCCCATCTTAATTTGGGTAGTTGTGCCTCAATTGGGCAATAACGGTAATTGGGGATAACGGTAATAAAGCATTTCGGGCAATAGATTGAGTCTGGCAATTATAGCTAATAGATCGCAGATCCTTTTTCTCACTACTAGTAATATTGAAGCAATACCCAGCTACATATTCGGAAAGGCTACTGTTTCAGAAGGAGAGGAAGGCGTGGGTTCTTTTAGTCGTCTTATATCTACTAATCAGGAGACTAATAAAGTGGATAAAGGTGTCGTGTCTTCTAATCGTCTTATAAATGAATTAATACAGGCTAAAATCTGATCTCCGACAGTTGTGAATAAGCTTCTTAACGTGTAGGATCCTTATGACCCTTATGGTACAAATTAAGACGAGACTGTATTAAGCTTGCTACAATTCTTTTTCTTAATTGGTAGGAAACGGAAGTCATTAAAGGGCTTAAATGCTAATCACAAAAGATGTGCGTCTTTGGTGTAATTTAGAGTATACCATTTTGTAAATATCCAGATTCCTCACAAGAGTTAATCGCAATAAGAATTATTTTCAGAATAATTTATTTTCTTTCCAAAATAATCGATTTTTTTAATTCAGAATAATCCAAGTTCTTAATGAAAAGAGGAAATCAAGCCTCCCTCAATCCTTGGAAGCAACGTTATAACTACCATAATTTGCTCTTTTTTAAGAGAAAAAACACATTTTTTTTTTTAAAAAATCATTCATATTAACATTATTCATATTAAAAATTTAGCAAAAGTTTCGAGAGCAAAAGGAAAACGTATAAAATCGTCTCTTAAATGGTGTACGTATTCATCTTCCACATAAGAACTTAAGAATTAACACACACTAGCCGTGGTGGTGTTGAAAGATCAGGTGAAATGCTCCGGAGATGGCCAATTGTCTCTCCACTCTAATCTGAAAAATCCTATGAAAGATTTTAACAGGGGCCTTAAATCACAAAAATGTAGGGGGGCATGGATTTTTCTTCACTTCACTTTTCAGACTCTAGAAGAGAGGAGGGAAATTTAAGTAGTCTTTTACGAAAGTAAAACAGTTCAAAATAGGGATGAAACCTTTTTATTGACAGTAAATAGATATAAAATTATTTAACTGGATATTTCGAACACATATACAGTGTTCATTAAAAACACTATATACAGTGTTCGAACACATATCTATTCACTGTCAATAAAAAGGTTTCATCCCTATTTTGAACTGTTTTACTTTCGTCATGGAAAGGCAGTGTAGTCTTCGAAGTTATCTAAGTAGTCTTTTGATTTTTTTTATGAATTTGATTTTTTTTTCTATGAATTTGATTTTTTTTTTCTATGTATTACCGAAAAGTGTATTTTTCAAAATGTGGGAGAGTAAAATTTATACGATTTTATTGTCAAATTTTTTGGTTTTGGACAAGTTGAATAACACCTTCGAGAGAATAAGAACTTAACCCTGTGCATACATAGTTAACACTTCAGATATGTTTAATACAGACTGACATAATTTCACTTACGTATAAACGAGTGCCTAAGAATTAGAAATAACTAGAAACGCCATTCATTCTATACGAACTTTGTTTTGCGAAAACTTTTTTTGGGCATTTTGTACAAAATTGGATTAGCATTTCTTATTCCAATAACAAATGGATTCCGAGCTAAAATACTAAAATCAATATTAATCTAATTATTTTTGGGATCTAAACTACAGTAAAAAGAATTTTGCGCTTTGTACGTCAGAATTTTGCGCTTAAAAAGAATTTGCGCTATGTACATGTGAATGTCTCAACTATACCCAATAAGGTTTCAGTTTGACACAGCCATGCTCTAAAGTAGGAAAAGAAGTTTGTGCGACATAAGTAAGAGGTTGACCTTGAAACTAGAAAAATAATCGCAAATAGTTCAAGTTACTATTCAAGTCTAAGTAATGACTATCATCATAGTCATTATCATCATATTAATGACGATAGTATGATGATAGTAATGACTATCATCTTAAGCCATAAAACTGCCAAAAGAAGAAGAAAACGATGACAATAAACAGCCACTGGAAAAGTTCCTTCGCGATTTTATGTTTTATCATGATTAGCCAGTGTGGTCTTGGAAATTCTTTACGTCTAGCTTACTTGAAGCATTTGACCAAGTCTGTTCTTAATTTTTTTGATTTTTCTAAAACTTTTTAACTGGCTGTTTATTGTCCTCGTCTTTTTCTTTTCTTCATGATTTTATGATTTATCATGATAAGCCAGTGTGGTCTCAGAAATTATTTACGTCTAGCTTACGGGGAGCGTTTGACGAGTCTGCTCTTAATTATTTTAATTTTGTCTGAAACTTTTTCACCGGCTGTTTATTGTCCTCGTTTTCTTCATTTCTTCATGACTTTATGATTTATCATGAATAGCCAATGTGTTCTCAGAAATTATTTTGGCCGTCATCTTTTTATTGTTATTTTTTCAACTTAAATGTTAAAGTCACTTTTAACATTTTTAGCAAACCTTGAAACGTCACGTTTGAAAATTATGTTAGCATTATTAAATATACAAACAGGGGGAAGAAGATCGTCAAATTCTAAGTTTAAGTAATAATCAAGATCCTTTTTTACAAGCCTATGGAGAAAAACACCTTAAAACACATAAACGCCTCAAAGTTTGAGCCGAAAATAAAATTTTCCTAAAGTTTAAAGCCGTCACAAAATCTAATCTTTATTACAGTTATATGACCACCTATGCTGAGGGCCAACGCTTCAAAATTTAATTTGCGCTTTCAACTTTGCTCGTTATTACCTTACTGAATTCCGCTTTTTTTTCATCATTTTAATTTAGACGTTAAAATTTCACATTTTAAGATTCCTAAAAAGGTAAAACTACAGTAGATATTATCACATCCAAGAACAGGTGGTGGGGGACAGTAATTAAATTCTAGGCTTCAATAACAGCCACATCCTCTTTTTACAAAAAAAAAATCGAGAAAAACATGTTAACACACACAAAGATCTCAAATTTTGTGCCGAAAATAAAATTTTCGAAGCGTAAGGCCGGCACTAAATCTACTACACTTAAATGAAATTTTATTTGCGCTTACAGCTTTGCTTGCACGCAATCCTTCAAATAAAATTCTTTACTACTTTATCAAAATACCCCTTCCCCAAGAAAACCATAAGTACTGCCGTTCCAGAGTAATATACTTGACCGCAGGGCTGTACCCAGGATTTTTTTTCCGAGGGGGGGGGTACAAAAAAGCTTTGAAAAACGCGTCAAAAATTTGTTTATATTCATTTTTGTCATGATTTTACGAGTCGGACAAATATTTATGTGGGTGGTGGTGGTGTTCAAACTCCCTAACCCTCCCCCTGGATACGGCCTTACTTCACCAGCCTAAGTTGCGCGAAAATGGTCCCTAATAGCGACTAAACTAGCATACGTCCCAGTTAAAAAGCCAATAATACCAAAAATTAAAATGATAAAGTTTTTAAAAAATTTCCAATAAAATCGTCCGCCAGATGGCCAATTTGCAAGTGTCTCCACGATTGGCGGGAAAATGAGAGCCAGAAATGAGCTGCTGACAGCACCAACAAGCGAAATGAATAATCCAATATTTGGAATGGACATTGCAAAGACAACTGTAAAAGAGATAATAACTAATAAAGAAACATACATGATAAACGCAAGTTAAAATTTTTAAACTGACAGATTATGAAATTGTAAAGCCAAGGGAAAAATAACTTGGTAAAAACTTTATATTTTTGGAAAAACCGAATTAAAATTTTAGAAAATCGCTATTTTTAAATTAAATTTGCCTAAGCTGGGCCCAGGGGCGAAAATTTTATTTATTTTAGTATGTTTGATACTTTGAGCATTTCTAACTTACAATTTATAAAAGAAAAGCTTTTAAGGTTGCTGAAATAAAAAAACGGTAAAAGCTAGGGTATTTTTGGACAAAGTGCCGTTGAAAAAAAATGTTAGCTAAATTGATTTCTTAATTGTGATTAAACGATTAAAAAAGCATTAGTTTTAAAAACCACTGTGAGCAGTAAAGAGTAACCGGTACATTACACAGTCATCTGTACCTCATTCATGCATGGGGTAATTTATAGTAATTTTTAGTTGACTAGCGAAGTTTTCGGTAATTTATGACAAAATACTTACTCAAGTTTTAGTTAGTTTTTTTTAATTTTGATTAAAGATTTGATGAAAGCTACAGTTTAAAATTCCGCACAAAGAGTAACGGTATTGTTATTGCACATGGTCATGGAAAGTTTTCCTAAAGCCATTTGGCAAAGTGGTTGGCTCTTTGGATTGAGACTCCTTTGTCCGAGGGGCACGGGTTCAATCCTTTGGTTGCCACCTATTTCTTTTGGGAGGGGGTCAGTGGTGTGACTCAGTAAGCTCAGCAGAGTCAATCAAGCTCTAATTGGGTACCTGGAGAAATCGGGGGAAGGTAAGCAGGAAGAATTTGCGAAAGCAAATGATGGTTGGCCTCCAGTCCCTCATTGCACCTCATGGCTGAACAGCTACTCAACGGAGATCAGCACTACCGGATTGGACCTTGAGAGTCTAGTGCCGTCATACTTATTTATTTACAACTTACTTAGTTCTTGAGCAACGTCAAAGCTTTTCATAAAGTTCCCAATAGAAGACTGACCGAAAAGTTGCCTCAAAAGTCCCTTGTGTGACGAACCTCTCCCACTCCCCTTACGACAAGTTGAATAATTGTGGTCCAATTGTTATTCAACACAGGGGATAATTTGTAGTTGATTCTAGTAAGCTTCTCGGTAACTTACGATGAAAAATTTGCTATTGTTTGTGTTAATTTTTAATTTTTGTTAAAGATTTAAAAAAAAAACTAGACTTTTAAATACCCTTGTGAACAGTTAAGGTAAACCGCCACACCACACAAAGGATCATTCACATCCATCATCTGTGGCAATTGTATGTTAAACAAAACACATCCAATAAGTGAAGTTAGGTTAATCTTAATGAAATATACCAAAACATGATGATAATATAATTCTTTAGAAACAAAATTATGGTAACTACGACAAAGAATTGTGGAAAGCAGGCCGTCCAGACCGCATTATATTAAATGTCTAACCTTACCTAACCCATTGTAACCCACCCCTGACCACCTCTATATATTAAACATTTAATGAAAACATACATACATTGTAGTTTTCTCACCCAAAATGGGCGAAGTTCATGATGCATCATCCACACGCGGGGTATTTTATAAATGACTAGAAGGTTCCTGGTAATTTATGACAAGAAACTTTATCCAGTTCTGATTAATTTAAATATTGGTTAAAAGTTAAAAATAAACACAACTACAGTTTAAAATAAAAAAACACATTATAAACAGAAAAAAGTATCCGCTACACCAGGTAGTGCACTGTACATCTTTCGTATGTGGGCAATTTCCGGTAATCTGTTAATGGATAGCATGGTTTTGGTAATTTATGCAGAAAAATTAACCAATGTTTGACTTATTTCTATTTTGGTGAGATTTGAGGAAAAGCTAATTTAAAAATTTATTTTTTAACTAACTTAAAAAGCCAAACCTATAGTACAAAGTAAACAGTATTTGGTACACCACGCCGTGGATAGTTCATCGTTCTTATTCGTGAACCTATTCCAAAGCCTAATTAAATGCCAACTTGGGTCGACAGTAAGCCTTTGGGGAAAGGAATAGGTCATTTTTCGTCAGTGTTTCCTCGTTGAAAGATGAAGTCAAAAAAGCAAAACTAATTAGTTTGATTCAATAGCCCTTTCGTCCTTAAAAATTCGACATTAAAAATTTACTGATTCCCAAAGACAAATACATCTTTAAAGGATTGCTACACCTTCTTAAGTTGGTTGATGTCATATAGTTTTAGCTTACTTTTTGCCCATTTTCACCCACGTGTCTTTGTCTTAAATGCGTCGCCACTACTACCAAAAACTGCATACGGGGCTCATTTGTAACAGATGTTAAATGGATTGCAAAGTTTTGGTCATTTAGAGTGAAAAACCAACTAAAGTTTGGTTTTTATTTTTATTTTGGTGAGATTTAAGAAAAAGCTAATCTAAAAATTTAATTGTTAGCTAACTTAAAAAAGCTACACCTATAGTACAAAGTAAATCGTATGTGATACACCACGCCAAGGACAGTACATCATTCTTATTCGTGAACCTATTCCAAAGCCTAATTAAATGCCAACTATAGGTCATTTTTCGTCAGTGTTTCCACGTTGAATCGTGAAGCTAAATAACCAAAACTAATTAGCTTGATTCAATAGCCCTTTCGTCCTTAAAAATTCAACATTAAAAATTTTTTCATTCCCAAAGACAACTACATCTTCAAAGGAAATCTACACCTTCGTAAGTTGTTTGATGTCATATATTTTTAGCTCATTTTTTGCTCATTTTTCAGGCACGTGTCTTTGTTTTAAATGTGTCGTTGCTACTACCAAAAGCTGCATACGGGGCTCATTTTTATTAAAAATTGAATTCTCGATTTTTATTTTCTTAAGATATATGTTTGTGTGAATTTACATTTAACCAAATGACCACACTTTGTTGTCACTGTCCTTGGTACTTAAAGATTTACAACTTACAAGTAAGTATAACAAGGGATGTCCGGAGAGAAAGTTCCGCAAACTTTTCGGCAGATTCATCATCAAATCTTCGTTTAAATTGGGGCCATATCAAATCCACCGGAACATACAGTTGAAGTGGATAGCTAAGGAAAATTGCCGCAGCCATTATCAACTTCACAGATTCCGCTAGTCTGAAAAAATAAGAATAAAAAAAAACGAGACGTTTTGAGCATGCCACAACGAGAAAGAGACGTTTAGACTCTTCCCTCTGACTTTTAACACGCTAAAATGGTCATGAAAGGTTTTCTTGAAAGCCATCTTGGCTAAGTAATTGGCTCGTGTGGCTGGGAATCCTTTGTCCGAGGGGCACGGGTTCAATTCCTGGCGTGGGCGGCTATTTGTCTTGGGAGGGGGTCAGTGGCGTGACTCTATAAGCTAAGCAGAGTCAAACCCGGTCTAAATGGGTACCTGGAGAAATCTGAAGAAGGTAAGCAGGAAAGGTTTGCGAAAGCAAAGATGGCTGGCCTCCAGTCCCCCATTGCAGTTCCTGGCTGAAAAGCTACTAAACAGAGATCATCACCGTCGGTTCGGACCTTGAAGGTGTAGCGCCGTCATAATTTTTCACTTTCTACTTACTTACTTCTTAAACAACACCAAAGCTTTTCATAAAGTTCCCAATAGAAGACTGACCGAAAAATTGCCTCAAAAGTCCCTTGTGTAAAGAACCTCTCCCTCTCCCCTTTTGGCAAATTGAATAATTGTGGTCCAAAATAAACTTTTTCTTTTTTTAATTTTAAGTTGTATTCGATCTTAGATTGCATTAAATAAAAAATGTAGTTTTCTACAAACACGAATGAGTGATTAATTTTTGAACATCAAAAGGGGTCTATCACCATACTTGACCCTGAAAGGGGACTTGGTTGGCGAAAAATAGTCTCAAATGGGCATTATCCAAGATAAAATACAGGGATTCGTTCTATTTCTTTACCATATCAATGATATAAAAAAGGAAAATCAAAGATAACTTGCAAAGTCACTAAGTGGAGATACCACGGTCATGTGAGCCGTATGCCCGAAACTCGACTACAAAATGGCGTCCATTAGTAGCTGCAAAGTGGTACAAGAAGAAGAGGACACCCCAAAAGAATCCTACGGCAGAGCTACTTGGCTCACTTCTCAAACCTCAATGCATAATAAATCCAACCCGAATGGTCATGGTCACCCAAGACTAATGCCTCTAGTATACCCCTGGTCTGATAAACAGAATACACCTCGCAGAAGCTCGAAAGAGAGAGAGAGAGAGAGAGAGAGAGAGAGAGAGAGAGAGAGAGAGGGGGGGGGGGGGGGGGGAGAGAGAGAGAGAGAGAGATGATGATGATGATGATGATGATGACAAAATTAGCATAAAAGGTGAACTTACAGGTCTCCCGATGGCAGATTTAGAGTTATACTACCCATAACCTCATCTCCGTATCGAAGATAACCAAAAAATCCAACGGCAGTGTAGAGACATGTCACTATTACCATGCCCGTATTTAACACTCCACTACATCCTCCAAAGTCACTGGGGCTTTTCATATTGTTTTGAAGTGGCAAAACCTGAAAAAAACATAAAGCAATGAATTGTCTTAAAAATACATATTGCACTTACCTAAAAAAAAAATTGAATGTTATTCTTTATTGGTCAATGTCAGAATCGGTAATACATAATAGCGTATTAGTCAACGCTGTCCATTTTTCCCAAACTGTCGGTTCCTAGATACAGTGAACCGTACCAGTAAGTCTTGGTTTAACTTGATTAATCGATTCTTCGTCAGAAGCTGAAATACGCTGAAAGGACAAATCAAAAGATTTTACACAAAGGATCAGGGTGGATAGCTTCATAGGATAGTTGACAACAGAGAAGTAGCTGAACATTTTTGAAAGACACGTTTGCGACGCTAGAATTGAACCATGAGCTGGGGTTTCGGAATTAATTAATAATAATTAAATAAATTAATAATTATAGAAATAATTATATATTTACATATAATTATATAGTTGAATGTTATTCTTTATTGGTCAATGTCAGAATCGGTAATACATAATAGCGTATTAGTCAACGCTGTCCATTTTTCCCAAACTGTCGGTTCCTAGATACAGTGAACCGTACCAGTATATATATATATATATATATATATATATATATATATATATATATATATATATATATATATATATATATATGTATATATATATATATATATATGTATATATATATATATATATATATATATATATATATATATATATATATATATATATATATATATATATACATATATATATATATATATATATATATATATATATATATATATATATATATATATATATATATATATATATACACATATATATATATATATATATATATATATATATATATATATATATATATATATATATATATATATATATATATATATATATATATATATATATGTATAATAATATTTAATAATATATGTAAGTAATAAAAACTAATAATAATAAAATAAAGCTTATACAAAAATTATTAAAATTGAAAAAAACTATAAGACTGGGGAGGAAGGACTCTAAAGGTTATCGATTTGATAAGCGATCGTCCTCCCACCATCGCTTAATGAAAGTGTTCGGTCAATAAGGTCACTTTGATGGTTTTTCTTTCTTTATATTTCTTATAGTCTATTCTGGATCGTTTGGAGGGGTGCCAACAGAGTTTTTGGAATACCATCATACAGGGGGGATCCATACTTGGCGATGGGTCTGATGCAAAAGTGGGATGATCAAGCTGAGTGGTAAAAGGTTTTTCTCTCGGTTATTATTTCCCTACCACAACCATCCAGTTACCCAAGTATTTGAATTTTTCTAAATTCTTAATCTCGCAATGCAGAACAAGATGTGAAGTAGTGACAGAAATGCCTTTTGATTTAATTTGCTATTAATACCATTAAATGATCTTAAACAATAGATCTTAAATTAATGTATCTTAAAACACTAGTTAAGTAGCTTTCATACGTATTTTCTGTGCAGGCAGAATATGAACTAGTTTGCAAAAGTAGTTGAAGTTTGACTTAAAGGTCGAGAGAACACTCAACGATTCGCCACAAAGGGGATCTAAGTCGTCTCAATGTAATGTTACCAATGTTTAGTATCTGGTAGGAGCTTCATTTGGGGGTAGGAGCAAGGAGAGCAGTTGGCACTCCAAAAATGTGGAGAAAGACAAAAAAAAATGCAAAAAAAGCTCACTCACCATGCCAATACCTTCGAAAGCATAAATAGCTGTACCAAAATACAGTGGAAGTGTTGACCAAGAAGCAAACGATTTACGTTCCGAAACGTCTGGTAGATCTTTGACCAAATATACAAATATAACAGCCAATGCACCAAATTGCAGAAAATTTGCAAACAGAGATATTGGGGCCAAATATTTCAATTTCCTGACTAGATTCAGAAAGATCATTGGAAGAAGTAAAATTGCCATGTGCCAATGCAAATCTATGTCAATTAAGTAACGATCGCACACCTGGAAAATGGAGGTTTAATAAGGACTATTAATGAACTAATTTAATTTAATTCCTTGATGTAAAATAAACGAATCAAATACAATCAATTAGATAAGATTGCTAGATTTAATTGGTTGATCTAGTTAACTAAACTACAAAAAATTGTTAAAACTAATTTGCAAAAACGAGCATTAATGAACACCACCTAGATTTTTATTTTCATTAGTTAAATTAAATTAAACTAATTAAATGAATAGTTGAATATAAGTATTGATTTTAATTAATTAATTAAACAAAAATATAAATTTAATTAATTAGTCAAAATTAATGTGTCTATTAATTAAGACTGTTAATTAATTAAGATGTTAACACATTAACAGTTGATATGTTAAGTCATGTTTTAATGAACACTGCCCAGATTTTAGAAGAAATATCTTTCAATTTCCCCTAAAACATTACCTAGCCCAGCAGCGCATAATTTCACCTTTTTCCCTTTCTACTTTGCGTCAAAACAGTTGCATTAAAAGTTTTCAATTTGGCTCATATATTTCATTTTTTTTAGCAAAGGACATTGAAAAGAGAATAATAATAATAATAATAAAAGCCTACCAATGAAGAAGAACTATTCAAAAGTCTTCAGAGTATGACAAAGATTTTCTCATTGAAACTAAAATATCTCAAAAACGAGTAAAAGTTCTTTAAGACAGTGAAACATAAAAAACATTAAATACAAGAATAAGAATAAAATTCCAAACCTTTCGGCCACATATTCGGAAGCCTTTATCCACGAAAAAAAAAACAGCCTAAATAAAACATATTAAGAAAGAACACTAATAAAAACACACGAACACTATACAAAAAACTCTAAAAAAAATTAAGGTTTACAGTTTTTTTTGTAATTTTGTTAATATCGACAATTTAAAATTATACTTTTCTAGGGTGAAACATCTCGTCACGTTTATATCCCATTTGCTTTCAAAACATATACGTTTAAACATGTATATAAATCTACATTTCATAAACATAGGAGCATGATTTAGCTCTTACTTATAAACACAAACTATGCTAATCATTTTAATGACCATTATCCTCATAGAAGAAACATCCATTTCTAATTCCTATATAAAGTTATATATCCCAGCATTTTGCGGATGAAGCATGACAGATCGCCAAACATCGTCCTTATCACCATCTATCTAGCTAGAGCCAAACGAAAAGTAGGTAATCCCCAAATGCGGTGGGAAGATGTCGTAATAAATGATCTTAAGGAAATAGGAACTTCTTGGGAGGGTTTAAAGAGGGAAGCTTCAAATCGATTGGATCGGAGGAGGAGCGTGCATAGCTGTGTTGACCTCGGGCGGCTTGGTGCTGCAGTGAATTGTTAGTAGTATTCCGTACTGCATAAGGCATGATCATATCATTTAAACTTATATAATATCTTGATTTCTATATATTTTTAGCATTCATGGGAGAAGGGGCACCCAGGAGTCTAAATTTATTTATAAGGATTATACTGTGCGCATTTCACAACTTTTAACGATAGCCTTTCAGCTAACTTTCCTAATAATACCAAAACGAGAAGAAGCGATTCATGTAATAGCCCCTAAACATACGATTTACGAAATGTAGAAGCCTGATTTTCAAGATTTGAACGTAAATACTAGCAAGTGATATTCCCTAGAGAGTAAAATAGCCTAAAAATGGTGGTCGGGCAGTTATTTTTAAGGTTTCCCTTAGGAAAATTTTTAGGGAATTTTAGGGAATCTTTAGGGAATTTTTCTGACAAAAATATTGCTTCCTTTAAACAGCGTTTCTCTGATACACTTAGGATAATGTGGTAAAACAAACAAAACCTCTCTTTATATGGTTAACATTAAAACTCAGAACATCAATTATTTGGTATATAAGGGGGCTGTCCCTACCTCAACCTTCGCTCTTTACACTAAAGTTTGATTTTTCTCAAGATTCCTTAAGAAAGAATGTTTAAACACAAGAACCTTTGAATTTGAATGACAAGTATATTTTAAGAACTTTGAAACTTCAGAGTAAAGAGCTAGGGTTGAGGAAGGGGCAGCCCACCTCACATACGGAATAATTTCTGTTCGTTTAAGATTTAGTATTCTTACTTTCTTTCTTATTCTTACTTTCTTACGGTCTTCGTATGTATAAGAGCTGATTTTTTTTTTTTTTTTTTTTTTTTCCTGCAAAGACTGATAACATATGACAAATCTTGGTTTTTCACTTATGATCCTGAAACTAAACATTAATTCATGCAATAGAAGGGCCCTACTCCACCGAGAGGAAAAAAGCTCGAATGAGCAAATCAAGATTCAAAGCGATCACATCTTTGGTACAATTTTCTTTTTATGAGACTGTGTACCTTTACTGGGTCAAACAAAGTAAAGTAATTAATACGGCACTAGACCATTAGGGTCCAAACTGGCGGTGCTGATCTCCGTTTCCTGACCCTTCAGCGAGGATGTGCATTGGGGGGCTAGGGGCCGATGATCCTGTGCTTTCACACACCCTTAATGCTTACCCTTCCCAGATTTCTCCATGTAACCATTTAGAGCTGGGACGACTCTGGCTAAGCTTACAGAGCCACGCCACTGGCCCCCATCCCAAACCAAATAACTGGTCACAATTGGAACTGAACCCGTGTCCCTTGGACAAATTATTCTCACACCAGCGCGCCAACCACTTAGCCAAACCTTTACTGGGTTCCAGAAGGTCAAACTATTAATCAGCATTACTATCTTGAGATTAAAGTAAAACAGTTCAAAATAGGGATGATACCTTTTTATTGACAGTGAATAGATATAAAATTATTTAACTGGATATTTCGAACACATATACAGTGTTCATCATCAGCAGTAAAACTAAACGACATGAATAAAAATAAACAAAATTTATACCTAATAAACTAATTACATATAGTTTATTGCTCTTATTTTTTTCAATGCAACAGCCGAGGCAAATCTCTTTGACCTTTTTGGTTCCGGTTCATTAGAATTATCTGACATATTACGTGGACAGAGGTCATAGCTCTTAGGTGAGGTGATATTTCCTTTATTTGACCTCAGGAAATTATCATAAATTGAGTTCAATCCAAATTCACCTGTATCTCTGTTTATGGAAATATTCTTGAATAGAATTTTTTTTAATTTCGATTGTTTCCCTGAAAGTTTGCTTTAAACCTTGGTCCCTAGAAATCAAAGAAACATTTTCAAACAAAATAGAATGATTTGGAAAATTAAAGATATGCTCCGAGAGGGCCGACGTGAAATTTTCAGGTTTGGTATTTTGCTTTAAAGACGATGAAATAGAATTATGATGTTGTAGCAATCTCGTTTTTAAATTCTGGTCAATACTTTGGCTAGTTTTTTAAATTCTGGAAAGGATCGGACTTCAGTAGAGCAACAAAGTGGGGTTTATAAAATCCCATGTACTTGTGGAAGTTCTTATGTGGGACGTACTAACCAGAGTTGTTAGCAATCGTATCATTTTAGAGATAATTCTAATGAACCGGAACCAAAAAGGTCAAAGAGATTTGCCTCGGCTGTTGCATTGAAAAAAATAAGAGCAATAAACTATATGTAATTAGTTTATTAGGTATAAATTTTGTTTATTTTTATTCATGTCGTTTAGTTTTACTGCTGATGATGAACACAGTATATGTGTTCGAAATATCCAGTTAAATAATTTTATATCTATTTTTAGATATTTTTAGAATTTTATATACCTTGTCATAGCGTGGTGGATAAACGCTGATCTTATGATCGACGGGTCAGCGGTTCAATCCCTCGCGTCGCAAGGAAGTGCATTCTTATTTCATAATCGTAATTTTTTTAGAGCCGTCCTGGCCGAGTGGGTTGGTGCGCTGGATTCGGGATCCCTTGTCTGAGAGGACGCGGGTTCGAATTCCAGTGTACTCAATTCTTCAGTTTGAGACGGGGGTCAGTGGCGTGACTCTGTAAGCTTAGCCAGAGTCGACCCAGCTCTAAATGGGTACCTGGAGAAATCTGGGGAAGGTAAACAGGAAGGGTGTGCGAAAGCACAGGATGGCTGGCCCCCAACCCCCCATTGCACTTCCTGGCTGAAGGGCCAAGAAACGGAGATCAGCACCGCCGGTACGGACTGTAAAGTCCAATGCCGTATCCTTTACCTTATATCTATTCACTGTCAATAAAAAGGTATCATCCCTATTTTGAACTGTTTTACTTTAGTCATGGAAAGGCAGTGTGGTCTTCGAATTTATCTATATCTTGAGATTCTTGCACAACTCCGTGAAGGAATAAGAAAACAAACAACCAAAGTTGTGCAAGAACAAGTCACTTGTTCTTCGTCAAAACCATGTACTGACTCATTCTGCATTATCTATCAAGACAGTTTCCAGCCAGGTAGAGCATCCCAGTGTGAGACCATCCGCCTTTTTCGCCAGACCTTGCACCATGCGATTTTTACCTGTTTTCCAAGGTCAAATTTGCATTAAAAGGAACAGGATTTCAGTCCTTTGAAGCTATGAAAGAAAAAAGCGACACGTTTTATGAGAAGCTATCAGAAATTACTTCTAGTACTGTTTCTAACAATGGGAAATTTGCATGGAGGTGTTGTAGGAATAGAGGAGGGATGTATATTGAAGGTGTTAATAACTAAACATGTATCAATTCAAAATAAAAGTTTTGCAGCAATAGTTTCGTTATTTTATAGCCGCACCTCGTATATAAGAAAAATAGTGATAACATAATTCATTATTTAAAATAAGACAATAATAATAAAAAAAATAATATAATAAAAAAATTATTATAAAAATGATTTTTTTTAATAAGAAAAAATAAATTTAATAAATAATAAAATGAAATAATAGAAATTTGACTGAAAAAATCAATCTCGAGATTTCGGTGCTTTGACCTCTCTTAATCTGGAGTAAAATATTTTTTTTTCTTAACCAATATATTCTAATCTAACTTAACTCCTCTGTACTACGATACTCCTCTCTACTCTTTACTCCTCAGTTCACACTGAATGCACTTTAAGTAGGCTATCATTTCACCTATAACCGCTAGGCTGTTGTTCCACGAGCATTATCTTATCGACGCTATCCACCAACCAGTATTGCCAGCGCTTCGAGATAAATTGTACTACTTTTCTGATCGAATTGTACCCTCCCTGAGACACCAATTATGAGTACTATTTCTCATGCGATGATTGGTTTGAAATTCATAGGTTTCTTTTTGTGTCACGTCCAAGAAAATGTTTTCTTTTTCTTAAATCCCTAATAGGCGTCTTGAAGATGTTAATTTTCTTAAATGTACCAAAAATTTTGGACTGTACCATGAAACGTCCAAGTGTACCGCACTATACCTGGACCTTCAACGGTACAACTGTACAGCGGTACCAACACTGCCACCAGCTAGAGCTGCAAGCATTATTTCAGCAGTTATATGGCTGTTACCAGGAAAGGCTCAGTAGTGGCATCTATTTCCTAGTGATTAAAGGTTAGGTGGTTATACTGAGAAGTTGTCAATTTTCAAAATCCTTAGTGCGTGCCCTTAATTGAATACTTCTAATCATAGATAAATTTATGCTCGTTGGAGGGAACTAGGTTTGTATTCTAAACATAAGCTCTTGAGAGTGCTTGGCTACTAATACCTAGGACAACTAATGTTTAGTGCTACGAAGATATTTTTTTAGACGTAGTTACAAAACATTTATGCCTAGTGCCCTGTTATTTTTTTTACCCAGAGTCCAGTTTTGGTTAGTAAAGGCCATCATCCCAGAAATGCTAATATGATAACATACCAAAACTAACAATAAATCAAGTAAAAGTATACATGCATACAATAAAGTAAATATATATATATATATATATATATATATATATATATATATATATATATATATATATATATATATATATATATATATATATATATATATATATATATATATATATATATATATATATATATATATATGTGTGTGTGTGTGTGTGTGTGTGCATGTATATATATACAATAATATATAAATGAAATAAATACTACGTAAGTAATAATGGATTAATAAAGTAATTATTACCTGTTTATTACTTGTTCCGACGAACACAAAATACACACAACAGAATCCTAATTGAGTTATGCAAAGGAATATGTTCAATATTCTCCTAAAAGAGAAAGTACATATGAAGGCGAAGAATTTAAAATTCTTGAAGTGCCGAAGAGACAAACATAAAAATACTTTTTACTCCTTGACTGATTTTAGGTCTAGACATACCTGAAAATTGTGATTTTCTACATTTAGTTACTAAAATTATGGTTTTTTGAGCAGTATCGTATTTTCATCAGTGTTGCCAAGTTCAAGCGTGAAAACAAATGAAGCAAAACCATTTAGCTAAATTTGTATTAATTTTACTTGTAAGCAGATTGAAGATATTAATTTACCGGAAATTTTAAATCAGCGGGATGTAAAACAGGCCCTTCCTAGTAATTTGAATTATAATGAAAGTCCAGTTTTAACTTATAAATTTTCAAAAACTATTGGGCAAATGATTTATAATTATAATTTAATACTTAAAAGACTAGATAGTGATATAAATTGGAAACCGGTTTGTAACTGTAAGCAAGTTGGCCCATTTGTAAATCTCACTTACAAACGTGTTATAACAGGGGACTTGTCAATAATAAAACAAGATGATCTTCAAATTATAATGAATAAAGGGGCTAATTTCCGTCTTTCTCATCATCTGAAACCATCGAGTGTTCTTGATAGCTTGGAAAATGATTTTGATTTATTTATTGATAAGTGGTGTAAGAAAGAGAATAAAAATAAAGAGTTTTCGAAGTTGGAAGAATTTAATTATTAGTAGAATACGAAATAAAATATATTCTAACTTAAAAAATAGTAACACTAAATCATTATTTTATAATGCAAAGATAAAACAAGCAATTGCTAATCTACAGAATGAATTTGTAATTGTGCCGGTGGATAAAGCTAATAATAATTTTGCCATAATTTGTCAGAAGCTGTATTGTAATATCTTGAAAAGGGAGTTATGCACAACTAATGTTTACGAAAAGGTAAATTTAGAGGATGAGAATTTAATTGAAAAGACTATTTTAATATTAAAATAAATGACAATGATAAAAAGTTCCCTTTCCTATATTGGACTGTAAAATTTCATAAGAATCCCCTAAACTACGGTTTTTTGCTGGAGCAGCTAAATGTCCAACCCGCATTGCTGCTACTGACCTCTCTTTAATTTTAAAGGAAATTATAAATAAACTTAAAACCTATTTTTCTGGTATAAAAAAGTTTTTGAATTTTAATCCATATTGGAGTGTTAATAATTCACTGCAGGTGATAGATTCTTTAACAATGGTTTAAGCCAAAAGAATTGAGTCTTTCGATTTTGCGACAATGTATACTAATTTATCACTCAATGTAGTGTTAGATAATTTAAAAACGGTTATCAAGAAATCTTTCCTCTTATCTAGTAAGAGGTTCTTAAAATAGACACTTATAATAAAAAAGCTATATGGACAAATTGCTTTAAGACTACAGTTGACTTGAGATGTTACAGCTTGGATATGATTTTTGAGTTATTGGAATTTGTTTTATATAATACTTATATAAGATTTAAAGGTAATTTATACAAGCAAATCGTGGGAATTCCCATGGGGGGAATGCCAGCCCATTTATAGCTGACTTGTTTTTAAGTCAGCTAGAATATAATTATATGATGGATAAGAATAATCCCAATAATTTAAAACATGTTTTGTCAAATAATAAAAGATATTTAGATAATATTTTGGTCTTAAATTGTAAGGATTTCATTGATATTTCTAAAAATATATATCCATCAGAGCTTACTCTTGAACCTAGTCATGGCGCTGGTCTTGAAGATCATTTCTTACATTTAAATATTAATATTTCTGGTAATACTAAATTAAGTTTTAAAATGTATAATAAAACGGATGATTTCGATGAAGTGATTAATTTCCCATTCCATGAAAGTAATATACACTCAAATATCACATATTCGGCGTTTTTCTCACAGTTACTTCGATATGCAAGCATTTGTAGTAATTATATTGATTTTCAAAATAGATGTAAAATCTTAAGCCAAAAATTGATATTAAGATGTTTGTTTTTTTTATATTGATATTTGTTTTTCTGCAAATAAATTAGCTTGACAATTTAAAAAATTTAGTTTTCATTATAACGAACTTTTAAATAACTACCAAAAGAATTATCTGGAAATACTTAGGGAAATTTTTGGCTAATTTTGTAGGTTCGCGAAAAGTTGATGCACCGCCATCTATTTTGTGAATTTTATATCTAAATGAGTGGATTTTTCAAAAATAGCCACATGGTATTGATGAAATCTTTAATTGTTTTAGTTCATTCAGGTTTTTCGCAAAGAGTTAATTTTGTGATTTGGTAAAATTTATCACATTAGTTCACCTACTGCTGCTAAACAGAGGAATATATTAACAGGGTAAGCTTGTTTTGGTGGTATATGGTTGTTCTACATTTGTTAGTTTTTTTTTCATAGGCATATATTTTGGGGTGATACCTGACACGGGGATACCATGGGTATTCTATGGTAGGCACAACACTTGACTGGGTAGAGAATTTAAAGTGCCAAAACCCTATAGGCAAGTGTATTCTCCTGATGAGCCCTTGTGTTGGGTTGTTGCCTCTGAATTATTTGTCTTTATTGTTTTTATTGTTTGGTAAATGACGACTTATATTTATTGACGACATGACTGCCTGTCCATGGATTATTCTTTATGGTTGATTGTGTATGGCTAAGCTGTTTGACCTATGTGATTGTATGGATGAGTAGGGTTAAGGCCTCATTCAAGTGCTGGTCTGTATTAGTCATTAATTTAGGAAGACAGTCTTCCTTTTCTCCTTCTGTCTCTTTTTATATATATATATATATCCTTCAAGGAAGTTCCTTCAAGGAACCTCTAACGCGCTATATATTACGATTAAGATATACGTATATACTACGGTCGGAGACAAGAATTTTAACTGAAGCCACAGTAGGAATAATAAATTTTAGCAAGCACCATGCGTGAACCGAGAGGGTTGATTCTCCTTTATGTCAAAAGAGTAATGTGAGCCATAAGACGAGGAGACATTGGATAGAAGATTATCCAGATAGGAGTAGACACCAGCTGAAGCTTTTCCATTTTCCAAATGTCAAGTGTTTAGGGTATTGTGGGGGGAAGAAGGGTCCAACAGCTGGCAAAGTATATAGCAAGAGTGGGGAATCAAATTCATTTTGGGTTCCCCAGCAAATAGTTATTTTTTTGGGAGGGGGCGTGCATGTAATGGGCCTCTAAGCCCTGATCCTCAACCTGCAACCAACTACAGTTACCTGAAAAAATTATTATCTTCTTGTTTCAAAATTCGATACTTCTTTTAACAAAATAGACAAAGTCGAATAAAAGCATTTAGAGATGAACCAAATTTCAAATTCCAGAGATTTCTAATCACATTTTTAGAAGAAAGAGTTTTGAATACAAAAATAGAGTTAGTTGTTGAATAGCCTCCAAAGTGAAAATATAAATATTTAAAAAAATGTCATTTTTAAAATGTTAAAACGGCATACAAAATTGAAATAACCACTTTGGTATAAAAAAATTACCCAGTTTAAACCCTTACTATACTTACAATATAATAAAGGGAAAAAAGTAGCTAAAATATTTTCTTACTCCCTTGCTAAATAATTTCTGAAACCACACTGGCTAAGCATGACAGACAAAAATCGTAAAGAAGTAAAATAATTAAAATAATGTCAGCCGATGAAAAAGATAACATAATGCACCACCGCTTAACCGTCCTCAGTGCAGAACTAAGAATAATAATTAAAAACAAAAGCCAACAAAACAATATAGAAAGACAAACAATAAAACAAGGCAAATAAATATAAAAGCACAGATAAAAGTCCATAAGAGAATATCAGCTACCTTTACATCATTGCTTAGAAAGCGTCTTTTTTATCTGCCTTTTCATCATTGCTTGGAAAAGGCCCTTTTATCTAGGTATTTGTTCTTAATTTGTCTTTTTATACTGTCCTGTCGACATTCATCTGTATTTCAAATTCTTAAATCAGCACTGAGGACGGTTGAGGGAATATCTGGATCAAAATATTTTTAATCTATCATATTCTGAATCGTTATAATTTGGTAATCATAAAGCATTGTGCTTTTGAAAAAAATTTGTCTAGCCTCCTTACTATTTTTTTTTTTTAGCTATGTCAAAATCATCCTGCTTAGCGCAGTTGATAGCGCATCGGGTTTCTAATCCAAAGTTAACGGGTTTTACTCTTTCAACGGTCAAATTTTCCATTGTTTTTTTTTTCTATTTCGAGACTAGGCAGGTGGCGCATGCTAGCATGATATATTTTGTCGATGAGCATAGCGGTTCAATCCCTGGTGTCACCCGTCATTTGGTCTGAAACTGGGGTCAGTGGTGTGACTCTGTTAACTCAGCCAGAGTTGACCCAGCTCCAAATGGGTACCTGCAGAAATCTGGGGAAGATAAACAGAAAGGATGTGAGAAAGTTAGGAAGGCAGCCTTCCATGCTCCCCTGATTTCTCTTCCTGGGCAGAGATGAGCACCGCCAGTAGGGGCTAAGTCCAGTACTGTGTCCTTTACCTATGGTGCCATTGAAAAAAAACAAACTATGCTGAATATATTCAAGACGAAAAAGTGAAATTGAATCACGCAAGCAAATTATGTATTATTATTACTTATTGGAAAACCCGTCATACAAAGAAAGGAAAAGACAGAGAAATAAACGAAAAAAAAGAAATAACACTAAAACCGAAAAAAACCCTTAAAAACACAACGAATACATCTTAATTACTGCTGAATTTTCTAACTAGATAAGAGTAGCGGGTCAAAGGGGGAAAACGTAAAAGATATTTTCGAACCGAAAGAAAACTGAACGAATTTTTGACTTGTGAGCATTTTCCAAAACGGCAGTATGTACAGATAATGTGGCAGAGCGACAGAGTTGAAAAGTTTCGAATGAAGATGGTGGTTGAAGCGTAACTTATTCATTACAAAAGAAGCATATGACCCAACTTTACGTTCAATGTGAGCAATTAATAGTTGTCACGTGTGAATTATTGACGAACCAATGGGAAAACCGAGATAGGTGATTTTATCTACTGGCTTAATCCTACTATTTCCAAGCGGAATATTCCCAGGCGACGCTTGCTTCCAGTTGAATAATGCAACTTCGGACTTTTCAGCATTGAACTGACGACCTAGTTTTGCATACTCAGATTGTAGCGTTGTGAAAATCCCACTAGTGGCATTTTCACAACGGATAATGCGGCTCAAATTCATAATGTCGTCTGCATAACATACGAGAGATAAATCAAGACCAGCAAAGATGAAAGATATTGTAACTGCTGACTGTGCATCAATAAGTCCATTATTGAAGAGTGAAGGGGAAGAAAAAGCACCTTGACGGGTACCTTCTTCGACGCTGACAAAAATATCAGGGTTTGGTGCGTACACGGGAGAGCCGTCAGCTTTAGATAATGGGTGAAGTATTAGGCAAACTTTAAGACAAGAATACATGTGTCGGAATTGTCTGATATATGAAGGGCTCACTCCACATTTTGCAGCATAGAGTAGCATAGCGGCGTGATTGAGAGAATTGAACGCTTTACGAACATCGTGCCCGGCTAACACGAGAGTTTCACCTGATGCATCACCATCGGTCAATGCGTTCACGACAACCGACAAAGCGTGGGCACAACCAAAACATGGCTGGAATCCAAATTGGCAGGGTGGAACATTGCATTTCACGTTCAGATGGTCGATAAACAGAAGTTCAAGAAGCTTATAGATGGTAGTAGCCACCGTTATAGGGCGGAAAGACGAGCACTGGGTGGCGAGCTTATCTTTCTTTGAAATTGGAGTGAGATATCCAATCAAGAACGAAGGAGGTACAACTTTTTGGATAACAATCATCAGCATTTAAAGAGCAATGCGGTTTACCAGCAGCTCGGTTCCATGCAGAATGTGAAGAGCGCTCACTTTGTCGATACCAGAAGATTCCTTGCGTTTTAGGCATGGGATGGCTCGCAGTACAGAATCAACCGAAACAATAAAAATTGTCGTTAAGATAGCTAGACAGAAATTTATCAAGATTATCTTCATATTTGGACTGTAGGGGGGCATCAGGCGGAGAAAATTCAGCAGAGAAGTACGAATTCCACTCGGAATCTGGAATATCTTGAGCAGATAGGCGGGCGGTAGGAGGATTTCTTGGTACAATTCTCCAGAAGGTAGGTTGAGACAGAGAAACTTGCTGGGATGTCTCTTGAACTATCTGGTTCATGTGGATAGATAGTTTTTTTGCAAACTTTCTTTCGGTAGAAAGTCGAATGTCAGAAACCCGGCCAGAGCGAGGGCGGTCACACTCGAGCCACAAATGGTACTAAAATTGAATTTTCTCCAAGCTTCAACTAGGCTCAAATTACTGGATCAATGCCTCTTGACACCCCGACGCATAGGTATAAGGAGTATAGCGGCTTTTTCTGCGCATCACAGGGTATGGCAAATTTGTGCAAGATACCCGTATTTCTGGCAACACCCGTATTTCATTTGCATCAGCTTGCAGATTTCTCATGAGCAGCTGGAACAGAACACAAATTTTGTGTAAACCCTGGGCCCCCTAAAGACAAGAAGAGATCAATCCACCGGCTGCCACAGAATAATAATAATTATTATTCTCTCTACCACAGTCTACCATTCTGTCTACCACAGAACAAATAGTAAATAAATAACCATAAATAAAATAACAAAAACAACAGAATAAATAAACAAGCAACAATGAATAACAATAATGACAAAATAAATGAGACGGTACATTTCAAACCCAAAATAAAAAAAAAATAAAGTAAATATTAACAGTAATAGATACCTAGCAAAAGTTGAAAATCGTTTTAAGGGAGCTGGTCCAGCTTGAAATGCCGCTTCGACAACATCAGCATAACCAAGCGGACCGGTATTGAATCTCTCGCGTAAGAGTTGTGCCGTATCAATCTGAAATAGTAAAGCATATATATATATATATATATATATATATATATATATATATATATATATATATATATATATATATATATATATATATATATATATATATATAATCAGGATTGTCAGGATTGTATAAAGGGGAGAAGAAAGAGGTTTGACCTGTTTGTGATACCTCATCCCCCCCGCGCAAATATTTCTCTGACTTGTAATTGGTCTTAAAAAATACAGGTAAAACTATTTCACCAGAAAAAAAAAATGTTTCTGCAACTGGTAAACTGATGTTGAAAATGTAATAAAAAAAAACAACTTATTAAGAGCATTAGAAAACTTCAGCAAGAGGCCAACTCCTTCTTCAATCTTTTGGTAGACCCCCCAACTAAAGTTCTTTTATCATTGACCAGTTCAGTAGTATAGTGTCATATAATTCATGGTAACGTACTGTAAATACTGCAGCATCGTATTCAGTATGGCCAAGAACCCTGTTGCAGAGGTTTCAAGATTATAACTACAATTTGGCGTTTTGCAAAGAAATCTAATAACAGGTGCGTTTTTATTTTTCATTTTTCAGAGGAGTTCATATTAAAGGTAGTGGTAGAATATCGACAGAGGGCTCAATCAGAGAGAAATTAAAATTTATCGTACACTTTTTGAGCAAGAAAAGAGATAATACTGCAGAGAAGTGCTGATTTTTGCCGTTTTGTGCTATAAATCAAAAGTTAAATTTTTTCAAAAGCTAAAATTTTATCCAGTAAAAACTCTGAGATTGTTAAGAATGTAAATATACTTAAATTCCAAAGGTCATTCAGCCAAATGGGGCCACACTCGTTCCTGGGTATATTAAATAACAAAAAGTTTTCTTTCAAATGAAAGTACGGAGCGAAAATAAAACTCAAAGCGAACAGAAATAATTTCGTGTGCAAGGGGAGATGGCGTCCCTCTCCTGACCCTCCCCCCACTCTTTGCATTGAATTTGCAATTTATGCCTGGATCGGAATAAAAATTATGTTAAACCACAATAAAACTTTAGCGCTGAGGTTCAGAAGGGGGAAATACCCCTTATATACGAAATAATTTATATTCGTTTTACATTTAAAGTCACTGCTTATTTTAATCTAAAAAAAACTTGTTATTTTTAAAATTCAATTGCTGATTGCTTTCCAAACATGCCCAGACCTACCCAAATATGATAGGGCTACCACCCCATAAACCCCAATAGCTGATCGTTAAACTGTAAATATCAATGTTTGTAAATTGCTTCGTAGCGTTCCAGATTGGTAGCATAAAAACTTGACTTAGGGTTAACGCGATTTCTCTGGCACTTAATCGATTTGTATTGTAATAATTATTAAAGCTATCGCATGCATTTGAAAAAAAAATGAATGCCAGAATATAAGGCCTGACGAGTATCATTATAGGTTCCACTATCACCAATATTAAAAAACTTTTTTTTTTTTTTTTTTACAAAAAACAGAATCTCCATACATATAGATAACGAATGGCAATGACGTCATGCACTACCAAACAGCATCTTCATATACATGATGATAAGTAAATGGCGTCATACACGACCAAAAGTATCGCTAGGACGTATTTGAAACTGAGCCTAATTCTCAAATCATAGTTGCTAAAAATAAATTTCCTTTTTTTATGTACATGTCACAATTAAACTTCTTTTTTTTAAGTTATGATTACTGTAAATACGAGTCACTCCTTACTTACAATTACAGTTCGTTGCCACATAACTGTTTAAAATATATCTAAAAAAATGAACATAAAAACTCAATATCTTAACTTAAATGTCGATAAAAAGACATTCCTCGTAGCACTTGCCCTCCCCCCCCTGAGAAATTCCCTGAGGAGCCTCAAGATGACCCTCCATCTCTCAAGAAGAAAACATTCTTCTGCAATAACAAGGGAGCTATCACCCCTTAGAGATTAAGGAATATTAATATATTTATTACGTGAATACTCATGGAGTCCTAAAATTCGGATGTAAAAATGCACTCCTTGGGGCATCAGGCACCCCCCCCCCAAAAAAAAAAATACTACACAATGACCTACCTGTCCTGCTTCATAATAGTGGATGCAAATTTATGCACCAGTGTATGCAGTTTTACCAGATATCAAGTGAGTCAACTTGGTAAAATAAAGCCAAAAAAATATTAACCGTTTATTTTATATGGACTAGAAAGAATGCACCACCATACAGCATTACTCCTTCTGCAACTGGGAAGCTCAATACGAAGTTTTTCAATAGTTTTAAATTGACTGGCTGTTTCAGAATTTGCAATTGAAAGCAACTTTACCTTCTTTAGATTGAAATTATAGATGAGAGTGTGACACCTCTACAGCAGACTTGGTTTGATGTACTGAACATGACCGTGTAAGTTTCATTAACATCACTTGGCCCTTTAGGGGGGTCTCCCCCTTTTTCAAAAATCAGACAATCAGAAAATCAGAAAAATCAGACTATCAGACTCGCAAGTTTTAATGTGATACTTTGATCTCGATGGACCTTAATTAGTATCACCAATAGAAAGAAGATTCATTTGATGCATACATTGTTGTAAACAAATTCTGATGAAATAATCCAAAAAAATGAAGGGCTATTAGATAGAAGGTAGGCTATATACAGTACTACTAATATTCATATTGGTATTGATTTATTTCTCATAAGTTATTGAAGGTACGAGAGGGTAGAATTTACGTGGGTAGTTTATAGGGGAGTGGGTGTGATATGAATCGTCAAGAAGTGAATTTTTAGGGATAATATTTTCAAAGTTTCGTGTGAGGTCCTTTTTGATCAATATGGAGACGATACAACCTCTAGGATCAATACATTTACAATAAGTATGTAATGTGGATACTATAGGTAAAATAGCTCCCCTATCAATTTATAAAGCGAAGTAAAACTAACAATACAAAAAAATACAGCTGAGGAGAATCCTAGATATAAGTAAAGAGCACATTGAAAATCAACGGGCATTTAAGGGTAGTTATTATAAAAATCTATTTATACTGATAAGATGTTCGCTTATTAATTATTCTTCATTATTTTTGTTGCACTGAATCAGTGATTGTTGTTCGTTAAACTTACCAGCATGTGCATACAGTGGGTGGTTATTAATCCAAGAATCGGCAGGGCTACAGTTCCAAGAACTAGACCTGCATTTTTCAGAGCATCAGGCATTGCTAAAATTCCTGTCCCAATGTTTCCTTTAAGTAGGTGAATCAAAGTGTCCAAATTCCTAGAAAAGACGTTATAATACCAATACTACTGTTAACAACTCATTAGAGCATTAAGTCACCTTAGGCCAACATCCCCTCCAATAAAAAAAAATATGAAAAAAGTTACTCTTTAATCTCTCCCCGAACTTTCAATTCATTCTGATTCTTTTCTTACGACCCCTTCTCATTCACCCCACCATCTTCACACTTTTGCCACAGATAAATCACCAAAATATGTGTTTTTTAAAACCTCTCATCCTTGAAGGGTGGTCCATTGTGGTCCATGGAATTCTGATCGAGCCACAATTGTTGAAAAGCTTATTTTAGTGTAAGTGTAAGAGCCGTTGTTTTCTTTCCCAAGATTATTTCATCCCACGGACTTCTGTTAAGAGTATATTGTATAATAAAAATTTTGCATGCAAGTCACGTGGTAACGTTAATTGTAAAACAACTGATGTAATTTACCTATTAGAATGTAATAAATGCTGCCCACAATATGTGGGGGAAACCACTAATAATATATATAGAAAAGATTTTCTGGACAAAAGACAACAGTTAATAAAGAGAAAACAAATAACTATCTAGTACAACATTGTAATAATGGTATGTGTTCCATATGAGATATAACTGTCACAATTTTAGAAAATTTAGAGTTAGAAAATTTAAATAAAGAAGAGAAGAATAATAGACTACGTAAACAGGAGGATTTCTGGATCCATATTCTTGGTACAGCTTATCCTTTTGGGCTAAATGATTGTGTAGCAAAATATGGTGACATGTCTATGTATTGTATAGTCAAATGTATTGATGGTTTTATGGACCATTCTTCTTTTACTTGTCCTACTAAACGTAAAAAAGATCGAGAGGACATAGGAAAAATTATAGAAAAAATGAATTAGATTTACATATGTTTTCTATAGATCTATGCCAGCTACTTGAATCTAGGGGTATGATTTCTGTAATAAAATGTCTAAATAATTTATCCAAGAGGAATTTAATCAAACTTTTCTGGATTGTTAAGAATAATACAGCTCATGAATATAATTTTAAAGTAATATGCGATACAATTTGCATTCTAACTAAAACGAAATTTATTTCAAAAAAGAAAAAGTTTGATAAGATTGGTAATAAGGACAACAGATTATATTTACCTACTAATTTTACTTGTAAGCAGATTGAAGATATTAATTTACCGGAAATTTTAAATCAGCGGGATGTGAAACAGGCTTTTCCTAGTAATTTGAATTATAAGGATAGTCCAGTTTTAACTTATAAATTTTCAAAAACTATTGGGCAAATGATTTTTAATTATAATTTAATACTTAAAAGATTAGATAGTGATATAAATTGGAAACCTGTTTGTAACTGTAAGCAACTTGGCCCATTTGTAAATCCCACTCACAAACATGTTATAACAGGGGACTTGTCAATAAATAAGCAAGATGATCTTCAAATTATAATGAATAAAGGGGCTAATTTCCGTCTTTCTCATCATCTGAAACCATCGAGTGTTCTTGATGGCTTGGAAAATGATTTTGATTTATTTATTGATAAGTGGTGTAAGAAAGAGAATAAAAATAAAGAGAGTTTTCAAAGTTGGAAGAAATTAATTATTAGTAGAATACGAAATAAAATATATTCTAACTTAAAAAATAGTAACACTAAATCATTATTTTATAATGCGAAGATTAAACAAGCAGTTGCTAATCTAAAGAATGAATTTGTAATTGTGCCAGTGGATAAAGCTAATAATAATTTTGCCATAATTTGTCAGAAGCTGTATTGTGATATCTTAAAAAGGGAGTTACGCACAACTAATGTTTACGAAAAGGTAAATTTAGAGGACCAAGGATTTGTAGTAATTATATTTATTTTAAAAATAGATGTAAAATCTTAAGCCAAAAATTGATTTTAAGAGGTTTTTCTGCAAATAAATTAACTTGGCAATTTAAAAAATTTAGTTTTCATTCTAACGAACTTTTAAATAAATACCAAAAGAATTATCTGGATATACTTAGAGAAATCTTTGGTTAATTTTGATTTTCCTTGTTACTGAGTTTGGCGTGTCCTTAATTTTTGACAGTGGATTTCTGGAGGATTTTGCATATGTTGTCGTTTCAGATGGTCTTATTTTACATTCATTTCCTTGGTTTTTATATAGATCACATTTACATTAATAGAGAAATTTTGACATAATGAAAAACTTAGAATAATTGTATAGTTTTAATATAGATTGTGAATTGGTAACTTAAATACATGAGAGCCAGAACTAGGGTAGGATAAGCTTGTTTTGATGTTACTTGGTTGTTCTACATTTGCTTGTTTTTTCATAGGCATGTATTTTGAGGGTGATACCTAACACGGGGATACCATAGGTAATATTAGGTAGGCACTTATCTGGGTAGAGAATTTAAAGTGCCGAAACCCTATAGGCAAGTGTGTATTCTCCTGATGAGCCCTTGTGTTGGGTTGTTGCCTCTGAATTATTTGTCTTTACTGTTTTTATTGTTTGGTAAATGACGACTTATACTTATTGACGAGACGACTGCCTGTCCATGGATTATTATTTATGGTTGATTGTGTATGGCTATGCTGTTTGACCTATGTGATTGTATGGATGAGTAGGGTTAAGGCCTCATTCAAGTGCTGGTCTATAATCATCACTAATGTAGGAAAACAGCCTTCCTTTTCTCCTTCTGTCTCCTTTTTTTTTATTGTGTTTGTGCTGTTGCCTTGGTGATTTCTCTTTTCATTATAGTTATATAATCTGATAATTATAAAATAGATTTAAAATTAATAACATTGTATTTATATATATATATATATATATATATATATATATATATCATCTGTAGGTATACGATAGATTGTATTTACGTATTTGTGTTTGATATAAAGTGCTGTCGTTTGTTGGTTTATTTCTTGTCCGTTTTACCATGGCTCTAGTTGGCTTTGGTACAAATAAATTTGTATTAATTTTGTTATTATAGCCAAGAAACTTACATTGCCTTGCGCTGTGTTTGCCTCAAGTGATTTTTTGTTACGATGAGTTGTTGCTAGTAGTAGTATTTTAATACATCTACCACGTGTATTACTGCCACCGATATGTCAATTATATGCAAGTATTACTAATGTTTGAATAAATGTAAACAATTTCCAAAGTCAAATTTTTCTATAAATTAAGAAAAAGGTTAAGCCCTTTAATTTTTCTCCACTTTCAAAATTTGGTCACTGAATGATGTTGACAGCTTGTTGCTTTTCAAATAATATTTTTATTATTTCAAATTATTAAATTTATATTATTATTTCAATTCTAATTTATTTCTAATTTCTTATTTCTTTTTATTACTAATTAATTATTATTTCAAATTATTATTTAAATATTATTATTTCAATAATAATAATATTTTCAAATTTCCTTCTTTTTTGAAAAACTTAGGAAACAGCCATGACTTAGAACACCCAAAAAGAAAACCCAAAATTGATTTATTTCAAAAGATTTTTTATCTTATCTATAAACTTAGGATTTATCTAATCTATAAATAGATTTGATAAATAAATAGATCACTGATATTTACCTAGATAGTAATAGATTACCAGACACTAAGTAAATAAATTATTTCTCCTTTAGGAGCATTTACAACTTAAAAAAAGAATACACAATTTACACAAAAATTACGATTTGGCTCTCGATCAACACTGCTTTCTATATAATTATTTGTGCTAGCTCATTAGTCTTGCAATACACATTGATCAACGTTATTAATTTCCAAAATCTATTCTTCCTGTCAGTTTTTGAAAACCCAATTTTGAACAAATTTTGGCAAAAAAAAAATCCCAATAGTGTACACACTGAAACACGACAATATTGCAATGGTAAGTGACTAGCCAAGTATTTGAAATATTTCTAGTATTATAGTGTGCACATGACTGACATGCAAATAGGTTTAATTAGCTTACTCTAAATCAAAAAATTAATAAGAAACGTTATTTGCTGTGCAAAATAATAAATCAAAGTTTTTTTCGGCAACAAACAATAGTATAGTTTCGAGCCTTTAATCAGCTTAGATTACCCTACTAATTACAGACAATAAAGACAAAAAAGATAAAGAAGAAAAAATACCGCTGAAAATTCAGCGGCATTTTTCAGCATTTCAATGCTGAAAATTCAGCATTCTGAATATGCTGATTCACCCTGAATCAGCATATTCAGGGTGACGTGCAACCAAAGTCAAAAACTGAAAACAAAAGCCAGGAAAATTGAAAACTGATTGTATAGCGTTATGAGGCAAAAAGAGCACCATCCACGACTGAAACCAAAAGATTCATTTTCAAAGTTTATCTCCGTCTACTAGGCAAACTCCTTCAGACAAAGTGGTGGTTTTAGGGGGGGGTGTACCTACCCGAGCAGAGAAATTTTAGGGGGCGCATAATTTCAAGTAAATAATCTAAGGATGATAATCGTTTTATAATTTTTGAAATCTAATTTTTATTAAAATAAAGTGGAGGGGGAGTTAATAAATAAATTAATTATTAAATCATTGATTAATTAATAACATAATTAAATAATAATTAAATTATGATAATAATTAAAAAACAAAATTATTAAATAATTAATAAAATAAGAACAAACAAAAAGAAATTAAAATAACTAGAAGTAATAATAACTGAAATAAGATTATAAAAACTAAAAAACAAATTATTAACTACTTAATAAACTGAAAAGAACGTTCTCAATAAACGAAAATTTTGCTAAAATTTGGCCAAGAAGTTTTTTGGGGGACAGAGAGGCGCTAATTAAGATTTAGCATCGGCGCAAGACAGACCAGAAACCACCACTCTGGTGACACCAAGGTTTTGTTATTAAACCAAGGTTTTGTTATTATTATTATTATTATTAAACTATTTTCAATTGGATTTTATTTTATTAATCGGTTAATTTAATTTTATTAACTATTTTCATTTATTCACTGCACCGTCTACTTCATTTTAATAAAAATAAAATTTCAAAGGTTACAAAATGATTATAACCGTTAGATTATTTATTTGAAATTTTGCGCCTATGAAATTTCTGTGCCTGGAGTAACTGTGCCTGGGCAATCTTTGCAAGACTCAAGCCTGAGCAAGACTCAAGCCTGGGCAAGACTCAAACCTTCATTCAAATATAGAAAATTTACTCGACTCAAGCTTAAGGTTCAAAGCATCTGCCATCAGTGGAAGAAATATCAGCAATTAGTGAGACTAGGCTCCAGGGTTTTCGGCATGTCTGCATGCCACCTTGCCTAGAATGCAGGAGGCTCTGGGTTCAAGTTCCACAGGTAGCAGCATGCAGAATAGTGAGAGTTAGAGTTTAATCTGTAGTTATTTATAGCAATCTATCATTGCTATGAATTCGTTTTATTTTTTTCTATCAAGGGGCTTTGGATCATTATTTCTTTTGTTTTTCTGAGGGTGGCAATTAGTCATGTTTCCAAAGCATGTTGAAAGGCTCAATGTGTTAAATCACTTATTGGGTAGTTTTTCCAAAAAGTGATGGCAGAGTTGTCAAGGCGAATTTTTTTTCTATATTTGTCTATCCTATTTTTTCCGTTGAAAAAAAGATATTTTCTACTGTGTTACAAAACTAAGGACAACATTTAACAGAAGGATTCCAAGCTTAATTAATTACATAGCCTTATATAATACATTATATAACATAATATATAGCCTAATAAAGTTCGCTTCTTGCCTCAAATATTTCAAACATTTATTGAATTTAATTTGAAAAAAAAATAAAATTGAATTTTCAAGGCAAAAATTTAGTTGTTATGTTTTCTAAACTTGTTAAATATCATCTTAATATATACACCTTTTTTGGAAACCCTATTTTTAGACATGAAATGTTTTGTACAGGTGCAAGACAGAAAGGGTAAATAAGTACTCACGAAGTAGGATGAGTAGGCTTGTGAGGATCTAGTAGAAGGCATGATTCATCGGAAGAGTTAGAACTTTGTCCTGAGTTTGATTCGTGTTTTTTCATGTCTAGAGCTGATTCTCTTAGCCTGGAAATTCATACCATCAGTAAAAATTCAATATTTTTTTAAATAAGCAGTATCCAAAGAGAGTGGAATTGAGAATAAGAGTTGAAAACACAACAATCGTGGTTAAAATTTCATACAAGCACAAGACACTTGTACAAGGCTATTTATCAACTGCATCCTAATACATGTCTACTATTATTGTCGCAGCAATAGCCGCAGCCTACTAAAGAACGAACAACGACCCATAGTAGCCAAAAATTTCAAAACAACTTTTGAAAAAATAAACACTTGATTTCGTTTAATCTTGATGAAAAAAATTTATTCTGAAACCAGATTCATGGAAATTTTGAAAAATAGACTAAAAACCATCGAAAAAGGTGTCGGACCGAAACAAAAACTGCCCCATTAAAATCACCACAGTCGAAAACCACACATAGGTAAGTTACAGCCCCCAGGCTTGAAGAACAAAAAATCACTTTCTTGCATGGGTAGCACAGATGGCTTTCTTCTTTCCTTGTGTTTTTTTTTTCTTTTCACTGCTGGTGGGGCACTGGAACAACATGGAGCGTTGTTTAAAGAGTCATTTGACAGAAGGTCTGATATCCATTGCCAACATTGCTTAAAAAAAAAACAGAATAATGTAATAAATGCAAACTTTGACCAAAAATACTGCATCTTCATACATATCTTTTGACAAGATATTATATTGTGAACTTGTCTTTGAATAGTTGCTTTTCTGAGGTCTGGTGTCTAATTTAAGAGATTCTAATGCCAGACTCACTGTGGTTGTTTCTTTCTTAGATTCCAACTGTGTGATACATACTAATAAAGTTTAAGATGCAGGAAATAAGTTTTCAGAATAAGAAATCCCCAGGATGGACCAATAGAAACCGTAAAACTGACAGGAAAATATATTTCTTATAGCCTATATGAAATTAGACAAAAATATTTATGCTTATTCAATAGCCTAATACAAATAATTATGCTTTACCTTTGTCTAACGTAATAATAATAACGTAATAATAATGAATAATAACGTAATAATTACGTTATTATTTAGAGAAATTAGTGCACAAAGTGCCATATTATTATTTTAGGAAAATGCAATCGATTGCACTGGAAAGATTAATATAATTTTTAGCGTTCAAAAAGCAATTACAATTATTAAATTGCGTTCAATTGCGCTTATTGAAACCTACTGAATTAATTGAATTAATTATCATAAGTCAGTAGTGACAGCATAATACGTCCTATGAGAGTGCTATCACTTCGAGTCCCGATCCCGACACTTTTTTTGAAATTCTTCAAAACACAGGTGCATGTTACGTAATAGGCTTTGGGTTTTACCTAATAGTTTCTTTGATTCTTTAAAAGTCCTAGACGCAGGTGCATGTTACATGATAGGGAATATTTTTTTAGGTGCATATTATGTAATTGGGAGGGTTTACTTTGATTGTTGCATAATAGGGCTTTGGCTGTTATGCATTAGGACGTGTCAGATTCCAATAGTCAAGCGGGGGCATTTTATTAAGATATTTTTCTTCAAGACGTTTTTCAAGACAATTTCAATACATTTTTCTTCAAGACATTTCAGGACGTTTTGAAAACATTTTTCTTCGAGACATTTTTGAAGACTTCTTTAGTTCTTGCGTAATAGAAAATGGTTACTTATGTTAAGAATGACGCATTCTAACGTGACTTGTTTCTTTGGGGACCGTGGGGGATCCACGCTTTTAAACGAGGACACACATGTGAGATGTTACATAATACTTTAAGGGATTTTACTTGATTTCACTGTCTTTTAATTCAAAAATGTTTTTGATAAGATTATGATTTAAATCCACTTATTCGTGTTTTTGCAAACCACTCCTTAACATGATATACCGTCACAACTCTCACCACTCATGGCAATATGTAGCTGGCCAGTGGCATTCCAATGATACATATTATCATTCCTAAGACATTTTCCAGATGTTTTCTTGTTAAAATTTGGTTTAGTTGGCCATAAGGTGACCTAGAGTTATTTCCATTTTTCGTGCAGGGACAGTGTTCACGGGAGGGGTAGCCACATCATTGATATTGAGAAACTCAAAATTATATGCTAAAAAGGGAACAAATTTTACCCTGAATGGGATAACTTATAGCTTTCTTTTGACTTGGAGAAAAAAAGAAAAAAATTACATCCCTTGGTTTATTTGTTTGCAAGGCACCACCCAACGTGACCCCCATGGCAATTCACGTCCCCGTGGCATACCATGGCTGGCCTTCTTGCAACCCTCTAACACCACCTCATTATTCTTACTCCACTATTCAGCCTGTTTAGATATTTTCTTATTAAAATTCATGCATTAAATCCAATGGTTCATGTTTTAGCAATTCAACCCCCCAAATATAATTCTCCCGTGGCAATTCACGCCATTGAGGCAAACTACAAATGGCACAAATTATGACAACTAAAGGTTTTTCAAACATTTTCATATAAAAATATCCGTTAACACTAAAATCGATTACTTAAACTTAATGAAATCTTAATTAAAATCAATCCCTAATAGCGCTTCTCCTGATGACTTGTGACAATTCACTGAAACATGGTAACATGTGAAGACCTGTGACATCCCTGTGATACACCTTATCATATGCAAGGGTTTTCAACCTTGTTCTTGCAAAAGTAACTTTATAAACTAAACAAGATCATTGTATTTATTTGAACAGTAGAAACTTACGATTTCATTGTTAGATAGCAATGTTTCCTTATATTTCCCCCCCCCCCCCTCTCCTTGTTTTCCAGTGATTTTGTCAAAAAATTCCCCTTTATTATTAAAACGGACATATACTTTGTATAATTTTCTTGAATAAGCCTTTTCCTTATTACCACAGCTTGCGGAAACTCAGACTAAATCAGACATCATGACCAAGCCGAGGAAAACCAAGCAAACTCATAGAAAATAATCAAACTGTAGAAATCGAGAACAACCTCTAAAATACAGACCAATACATAGAAATCCTAATCAATGCATAAAAATTCACATGAATTATAAAAAATCAAGGTCAGCCCTAGAAATTCAGAACAAACATAGACATCAAGACCAATCCAAAGTATTAATGAGATCAATATGTAGAAATCCAGACCAGTGCTTAGAAATCAGAACCAATGCATAGAAATCAAGACCAAAACGTAGAAAACATAATCAGAACATAGAAACCCAGACCAGACCAGAAAAACCAACAGCAAACTCTAGAAATCAAGGTCAGCCTCTAAATCAAGACCACTCCGAAGAAATCAAGGGCAACATCTAAAAATCAAGATCTACACATACAAATCATGATCAGACCCTAAAAATCGAGACGAATTCAAAAAAATCAAGAGTGAACCAAGGAAATCAAGGACAACCTCTGAAAATCAAGACCAAGCCAAAGAAATCAAGTGATCAATATGTAGAAATCTAGGGCAACTCCATAGAAATCATGACCAACCCATGGAAATCCAGATAAACTCACAAAAATCGAAAGATCAATATGTAAAAAATCCAGAACAATCCTTAAAAATGAATACCAATACATAGAAATCAAGACCAAACTCTAGAAATCAAGACTAAACTGTAGAAATCAAGACATACAAATCAAAAACCAAACTGTAAAAATCACAAAATACATACAAATCAAAACCAAACTGTAAAAATCATAGCCAACCTCTAAAAATCAAGATCAATTAGAAGAAATCCAGAGACAAATATGTAAAAATCTAGAGCAACCCCATAGAAACCATAACCAATGCATAGAAATCCAGACGAACTCACAAAATTCGAGAGATCAACATCTATAAATCCAGAACAATGCTTAGAAATCAAGACCAATACACACAAATCATGACCAGACCTTAGAAATCCCGATGAATTATCAAAAATTAAGACCAAGCAAAAGAAGGGTGGGGTGGCTGGGCCAGGCCGGCAAGCGCAGCACCAACTGCGGGCCAGGGCGAGCTGGCACTATGTCAGCGCCTTTTTAAATGTCTGTAAATATACTCATGCGCTAATTTAATGTTGTTTTTTAATGTTTCATGTTGTTTTTTAAATATATTTATGTAAATTTATAGTGCATTTATTTATGTATTGAAGAAACCATGTATTCTATTTTTTGAGTATTTATTCAATAGATTGAGGTCAGGTTTGGTTAGTTGTATTTTGACAATGGGGAAGTAACTATCAGTATAAAACTCAATTCAGATCATTTCTTTGCAGACCATTAATCTCTGGCAAAAATATACTTTTAACAAAAATAATACAAAATCGTAATCAAATGTTTTTAGAAAATCATAAAAATATCTATTATTGCTATAGTGTGTGGCAAGAGTCCAATGATAAAATAAAGACTATTGCAAACGACATAAAATTCATACGGGGACTTGATGTGCTGAATATTATTGCATCAAACTCGCGGTTGATTACCGATGACTTAGCTGAATCCATTGAAGAATGGTCTCAAGAGATGTTAGTTATTTACGGTCTGGTCTCGTCATAAAAAAATTTCCATAACGGTTGTTCGTCATAATTGCATTCATCAGGGCAAATGTATGAGAACACTTGCTTTGAATTGTACTTACTATATGAAATCTTAATTAAAATCAATCCCTAATAGCGCTTCTCCTGATGACTTGTGACAATTCACTGAAACATGGTAACAGGTGAAGACCTGTGACATCCCTGTGATACACCTTATCATATGCAAGGGTTTTCAACCTTGTTCTTGCAAAAGTAACTTTATAAACTAAACAAGATTATTGTATTTATTTGAACAGTGGAAACTTACGATTTCATTGTTAGATAGCAATGTTTCCTTATATTTCCCCCCCCCCCTCTCCTTGTTTTCCAGTGATTTTGTCAAAAAATTCCCCTTTATTATTAAAACGGACATATACTTTGTATCATTTTCTTGAATAAGCCTTTTCCTTATTACCACAGCTTGCGGAAACTCAGACTAAATCAGACATCATGACCAAGCCATAGAAAACCAAGCAAACTCATAGAAAATAACTAAACTGTAGAAATCGAGAACAACCTCTAAAATACAGACCAATACATAGAAATCCTAATCAATGCATAAAAATCCACATGAATAATAAAAATCATATATAATAAAAATAATAAAAATCTAGAATAAAAATCTAGAGCAACCCCATAGAAATCATAACCAATGCATAGAAATCCAGACGAACTCACAAAATTCGAGAGATCAACATCTATAAATCCAGAACAATGCTTAGAAATCAAGACCAATACACACAAATCATGACCAGACCCTAGAAATCCCGATGAATTATCAAAAATTAAGACCAAGCAAAAGAAGGGTGGGGTGGCTGGGCCAGGCCGGCAAGCGCAGCACCAACTGCGGGCCAGGGCGAACTGGCACTATGTCAGCGCCTTTTTAAATGTCTGTAAATATACTCATGCGCTAATTTAATGTTGTTTTTTAATGTTTCATGTTGTTTTTTAAATATATTTATGTAAATTTATAGTGCATTTATTTATGTATTGAAGAAACCATGTATTCTATTTTTTGAGTATTTATTCAATAGATTGAGGTCAGGTTTGGTTAGTAGATTGAGGTCAGGTTTGGTTAGTTGTATTTTGACAATGGGGAAGTAACTATCAGTATAAAACTCAATTCAGATTATTTCTTTGCAGACCATTAATCTCTGGCAAAAATACACTTTTAACAAAAATAATACAAAATCGTAACCAAATGTTTTTAGAAAATCATAAAAATATCTATTATTGCTATAGTGTGTGGCAAAAGTCCAATGATAAAATAAAGACTATTGCAAACGACATAAAATTCATACGGGGACTTGATGTGCTGAATATTATTGCATCAAACTCGCGGTTGATTACCGATGACTTAGCTGAATCCATTGAAGAATGGTCTCAAGAGATGTTAGTTATTTACGGTCTGGTCTCGTCATAAAAAAAATTTCCATAACGGTTGTTCTTCATAATCTCATTCATCAGGGCAAATGTACGAAAACACTTGCTTTGAATTGTACTTACTATATCCTCACTAATAAGTTCTCTTATAACTTTAAACAAGCAAATATATCCGGGTGAACTGGGATTTTTATCCTCGGCATATTTTCAAGTTACTAATAAACCCTATAGTTAATTTCTATTGGATCTCAACCAAAAACACACCCAAAGAGTTACGTGTAGTCAAATATATTCTTGATAATGAAATTAACGTATATTTACCCGTGAAAAGTAAACAAGTTCATTAGTCGCCATCATGACAACAAGCACACTAGACTTCATTAGTCGCCATCATGACAACAAGCACACTAGACTTGAGATCTCTTGTCCATGTGGACAGGGTTCAAGTCATGGTGTTGCTGGTTATTTGAATTGGATCACTTACTTGGCTCTGTAAACTCAGCCAGAGTTGACCCAGTTCTAAATAGATACCTGAAGAAGGTAAACACTGTTTACTAAACAGGAAGGGTGTGCAAAAGCATACAATGACTGGCCCAACCTCCTGTTAAACTTCCTGGCTGAAAGGCCATAAAACAAAGATCAGCACTGCCAGTAGTGACTTTAAAAGTCCAGTGTTGTATTCTTTTTTTAATCTAATTGGCATGTGCAGAAAAAAATATGTTGCTTTACAATTGGTATCTTCCTATATGAGGAGTTAAACCATCTTAAGTAGGTGCTATGAATCTCCAGAAAATCTGTTGACCTCAAGAAGGAGCATTCCTCCATTAACTACTACTGTTAGTACCTCCATATTCTATAAACTTATAAGTACCTGCATACATGGTTAATATGTGCTAATGTACAAATTAATTAGCAACTAAAATATAAAGTATCTACTAGTTTGAACTTACTTGAGATCCACTAGGCTGCAGTAAAAAGAAACAAAGTTAAGACTAGTCTGGTGTTTTGGTGGCCACTATTATTCTTAATAGTAAAAAAAAACTCACAATTCAACCAAAGAAAAATTAAATAAAACAAATCAATACAAATTCAAGACATTTGGCTCTTATGTGCCTGCAGACACAGAAGCTCCCATTATCAATTCAAGTGCTTTTCCCTGACATAACTGAAAAATTTTAGCCAAATACGGCATACTTTGTATTCATGCCTCTCTTGCCAATGAGTAGAAAGTCTCATGTTACCCTATAAAGCTTGCATCTCTTTGTACTACATTGGTTTCTGTGAGATACAGCAAGAATAGTCAAAACCAATTCAGCTTCATACAGTTTTTAAATTACATTCAATTCCGAATTATATTTTCAAACTATATAGCATGGGGCTATTTCTAGCACCTTTAAAGGGGGGGGGGAGGATATTGCAAGAGAAATAAATATTATATTTAAAAAGACCATCATTTAAAGAGTTAAGTATGGCTCTAATTTTCTTATCATTGTGTTTCCTTTAGAAGAGCAGCTCTAATGCAATTATACCATTCTCCTTGTGCTCTGATATGTCTCAATTTCTTGCCAAAGTTGCTTAAAATACAATTAGCATTAACTATCAAATCTTGATTAATAAAACATGCTATCATAAAACAAAATCTACTCTTTTCTTTAGAATAATGGAGGCATGACTTCAGCTTCTTTACCTTACTTTAATTACCTGAATTCGCACTTTGGAGGAAAATCAGGTCCAATCTTGGAACTGTTTGGCTCCATTGTTGAGATGGCAGTTAAAATATTTTACAAACAATATAAAAAATGGGGTTTTGACTGTGTTTATAGTGAAACGCCTTTCGATTAAGAGTTTGCTAGGATAGATGCAACTAAGGCCCACTTGGTAACAGTGGCCACAGATAGATATGATCAAGGGGACCATTCTCCTGTAATTAAGAGTTGACAACACCACACAACGTCAATTTCTGATACAGTATGCAAGTTGGCTGGGTATAACAAGCAGCATCAGCATACTAGCCCAACTCTTTTGTATACACATACATATTAATCACTATGTATGAGACACAGATGATGGGCAGCTAATCCTGAAGGTTTGGCTTTCCATTGCTTGTTAAATCCCCTTTTGAAAACTTTGGCTGATGCAGAAGGTGCTGTCTCCTCACTTAAAACAGTTCCAATCATTAATAAACCTCTGGCTTAAGAGATCTTGCCTAATTCTACAGTTAACTCTGGGCTTGTGAAGCTCCTTAGAATGATCTTGTGTTTGTCTTTTGTTGGGTATCTGAGTAAAGAGTTTATTTTGGGGTTGGTTGGCAAATTTATATGTGAGTATTATGTCACTTTGTTATTTTTTTTTATTCTTTGCAAAAGATCTAATATCCTACAGCAAAAACTAGTTGAGGGATAAATTGTAAAGAGAAAAACAGGGTGATTTTAGAAAAGGTAGATGATGCAATGGCAAAATTTTCACTCTAAGGCTAATAGTTGAAAAATCCTGAGTCATCAGAACCCTTTAGTCCTTACACCCATAAATTATGAACGTGTGCTTGATTCAGCCAACAGAATAGCTGAAGTGAAGATTCTATCCTTATATGGTATAACCTACCAGACACATATAATAAAGGGATTAGTGCTATGCACAAGAACAACATTGGTACAGTTAAGGCAGGAAATGAGGCTAATAAAACAGTTTTTCTACCATTTAACTATAAAGGAAATAGAAGCTCAATAAGTCTATCTGGCTATATATAGTCCAATATATAGGTTTATACAAAAATGAAAAAAATTAACTTGAACAATGGGATTTTTACCTTGTAACATGTAGCATGTCCATTAATCACATTGTGCTTACCTACATAAATCATTTTTAAATAATAATGGATATTCAACAATTCTGAAATTCTTTCACAGCCATCTGTAGTCTAATATTTTTAACAAGTCAAAAAATAAATTCACAATGAAGAACAAGAGCTAAGAGCGCATATGGCACTTGTGACGAGGCAAGAAGAGCTAAGAGCCAAGAGATCATATGGTATGAGCTCTAGCAAAATTCTATGAATCAATAGATTGATTTAAAACGAAAATAAGAGGCTTAATGCCGGTCAGGATTTAAAATAAGAGCTCTGAGTCACAATGTCCTTCTAAATATCAAAATTCATTAAGATCCGATCACCCATTCGTATGTTATAAACACCTAATTTTTCTAATTTTACCTCTCCCTTTAGCCCCCCATATGGTTGAATCTGGGAAAACGACTTTATCAAGTCAATTTGTGCAGCTCCCTGACACGCCTACCAATTTTCATTGTCTTAGCACGTCCAGAAGCACCAAACTCGCCAAATCACTGAACCCTCCCCTCAATTCCCCCAAAGAGAGCGAATCCAGTACGATTCCGTCAATCATTTATCAAGGACATTTGCTTATTCTATCCACCAAGCTTCATCCTGATTCCTCCACTCCAAGTGTTTTCCAATATTTCCCCCTCCAACTCCCCCCAATGTCAAAAGATCTCGTCGGGATTTGAAATAGGAGCTCTGAGACATGAATTCCTTCTAAATATCAAATTTCATTTAGATCCGATCACCTATTCGTAAAATAAAAATACTCCAATTTTCACGTTTTCCAAGATTTCCAGTTTCTGCCTCCAACTCCCGCCAATGTCACAGGATCTGGTCGGGATTTAAAATTAGAGCTTTAAAGCGCAAGACCCTTCTAAATATCAAATTTCATTAAGATCTAGTCGCCCTTTCATAAGTTGAAAATACCTCAATTTTCAGAATTAACCTCCCCAACTCAACCAAAGAGAGCAGATCCGGTCCTACTAGGTCAGTCAAGTGTCTTAGACAGGTTCTTATTCTTCCCATCCAGTTTCATCCTGATCTCACTGCTTTAAGTATTTTCTAAGATTTTCGGTTCCCCTCAACTGCCCCCCCCCCAATTACGCTGGATCCAGTTGAGATTTAAAATAAGAGAATTGAGTCACGAGGTCCTTCTAAATGTGAAGCTTCATGAAGATCCAATCACTCCTTTGTAAGTTAAAAGTACTTCATTTTTTTAATTTTTCTGAATTAACCCCGCCCCCCAACTACCCCAAAAGAACGAATCCGTTCAGGTTATGTCAATCATGTATCTAGGACTTGTGCTTATTTTTCCCACCAAGTTTCATCCCAATCCCTCCACTCTAAGTGTTTTCCAAGTTTTAGGTTTCCCCCTCCCCCCCCCAATGTCACCACATCTGTTCGGGATTTAAAATAAGAGCTCTGAGACACGACATCCTTCTAAATATCAAATTTCATTGAGATTCAATCACCAGTTCATAAGTTAAAAATACCTAATGTTTTCTAATTTTTCAGAATTAACCCCCCTCCCCCCCAACTACCCGAAAGAGATCAGGTCCATTCCGGTTATGTCAATCATGTATCTAGGACTTGTGCTTATTTTTCCCACCAAGTTTAATCCTGATCCCTCTACTCTAAGTGTTTTCCAAGATTTTAGGTTTCCCCCTCCCAACTCCCCCCTTATGTCACCAGACCTGGTCGGGATTTAAAATAATAGCTCTGAGACACGATATCCTTCTAAATATCAAATTTCATTGAGATTCAATCACCCATTTGTAAGTTAAATATTCCTCATTTTTTCTAGTTTTTCGGAATTACCCCCCCCCCCCTCCCCACCTCAAAGAGAGCGGATCTGTTCCGGTTATGTCAATCATGTATCTAGGACTTGTGCTTATTTTCCCCACCAAGTTTCATCCTGATCCCTCAACTCTAAGTGTTTTCCAGGTTTTAGGTTTCCCCCTCCCAACTCCCCCCCCCACAATGTCACCAGATCTGTACGGGATTTAAAATAGATTCTAATTTAATCTGGTCAGGTCCCTGATACGCCTGCCCAATTTCATTGTCCTAGCTTACCTGGAAGTGCCTAAAGTAGCAAAACCAGGACTGACAGACCAACAGACCAACAGAATTTGCAATTGCTATATGTCACTTGGTTAATACCAAGTTTTTAATACCAAGTTTGGGGTTCCCCACCCCAAACTCCCCCCAATGTCACCAGATCCGGTCGGGACTTAAAAAAAGCTGTGAGACACAATATCCTTCTAAATATCAAATTTCATTGAGATCCGATCACCTGTTCATAAGTTAAAAATACCTCATTTTTTCTAATTTTTCAGAACTAACCCCCCCCCAACTACCCCAAAGAGAGCGGATCCGTTCCGGTTATGTCAATCATGTATCTAGGACTTTTGCTTATTTTTCCCACCAAGTTTCATCCCAATCCCTCTACTCTAAGTGTTTTCCAAGATTTTAGGTCCCCCCAACCCCCCCCCCCCCCCCCCCCAATGTCACCAGATCCGGTCGGGATTTAAAATAAGAGCTCTGAGACACGATATCATTCCAAACATCAAATCTCATAAAGATCTGATCAACCATTTGTAAGTTAAAAATACTTCAATTTTTCTATTTTTTCAGAATTAACAGGCCCCCCACTCCCCCCCCCCAGATGGTCAAGTCGGGAAAACGACTATTTCCAATTTAATCTGGTCAGGTCCCTGATAAGCCTGTCCAATTTCATTGTCCTAGCTTACCTGGAAGTGCCTAAAGTAGCAAAACCAGGACTGACAGACCAACAGACCAACAGATTTTGCAATTGCTATCTGTCACTTGGTTAATACCAAGTGCCATAAAAATCACAAACAAATGCAAAGGACTCCAATCTTGTTGGCCACTTTATTACTACAAAAAGGATTTAGAATTTCACAACTTCTCTGAGGCATTAAAGAAAGTTAGTGAATTACTACAATTAGGATTTACAAGTAAACTATTCTAAAGTAGAATTTGAATTGAAATAAGGTTGAGGTTTAAAAAAAGTTAAATACCATTTGGTTCTCATGTTGGCCAACATAGTTGACACTATTGTAGATTTATACCCTATAGAAAACTGATGTTTTCTTTTATAGCATCATTTTATTTATAACCCATTACAAAAAAACTGGACAGGACCCAGAAAATGACATATGTATATATTGCAACACCATCTCTTCCCTTCTTTTTTAGACTCCATATTTTTCAGTACTTTCTCCTTGATAACCAGGCTTAGTAATAATTTTCCTCTCTCTACAGAACAATTAAGATCACCAACAGAAGCTCTGTGACCATTTGATTGAAAGTTGGTGATGAACATTCAAGCATTGCTTTGTATTTTGTGCCAGTTTCTAGTTCCTGTTATTTTTGTTTCTATATTTATGGCCAGGTCCAATTGGAAACTACAGACAGGTAAGGGAGTAAGCTAAATCCTTCTCAAAATTATATTCTATGTGTGGATACTTGTTTTACCAGTTCTAAACTACAATTTTAGTTTGAAACTATGAACTTAGATTTCCTTGTTTATAAACAAGGAAATCTAAGTTCATCGTGACGCTGACTCCAATCTGAAAGCTTCAGCATTTTTTGTCAATAAAGTGAAAGTTTATTCTTTCAATGTTGACTTTACAGAAGTCATAAACTGCAGTTGCTGTCTTGATTTGATTTTCATCTGAAAGTTGAAGGCTGGCTTTTCTCAAAATTCTCTTTACAGTTCCTCCCAAGCCATCACATATTGATTTCCAGTGGCTTGTTGCAAAGAATGAATGTTCAGCTTTCCTTCCAAATTCTTCATGTTGGTTTGTTAGGTTTTTGAAACTATTTCTATTTTTGTATTGACCAGCACAGCCGTCAGTGAAATAATGAACTTGGTTTAGTGACCAAGAACAATGGTTGGAAATTAAAACTTTATCATCCTTTCTCAAGCAGAGTCAAGCTGGATGAATTGTGCATCCACCTCTGTTCTAGTGATAACTTTGAATTTCATTTTGAATGGTGTAAGAATAATTTTCACTAACATCCATTACTACAATTGCTGTATTCAAAGGCGGATCTTTTTTCATTTTTTTGAAAGTTTTAGACTTTGATTTTGTAATATATGAATGTGGGATTAGGTTTTCTACAGATTTGTTCAGTAAATTAATAAAGCCTTCAACGCTGATTGATTGCTTAACTATTTCTGTCCTGTCAGTATTAACCCATTGGCTTATGATTATTTTTTCTTCTAAATCATAATCTTCACTCAATTTTGCAGTTAAGTATTCAATCAGGGCATCATCAGATGGACAGTTGTCACAATGGCGTAGCATACACTCACTGTTTTCAACATTACAAACCAACATCTTGATCAAATCTTTGTACCTTTATGCTGCATACACATACCGTATGGGTACCTGCTGACCCAGCAAGGACACACCACTTTGGTCTTAAACTGCAAAATTTCGAGAATCCTATTTTCAAGTCGGGGCATTCCCATTTAAAACAAGAGTAAAGCTCTATCAAATTACTGAGAATAAGTCTTTTTTGCCTATAAATATTTTTTTTTTAATGCTCATTTTATCTTTTGCTCCAGGTAAAACTCTGGAATTCTCATCACTTTGGTAAAAGTCTGTGACAGGTTTAACTGTGTTTCGGAGAGTGTGTTACCTTTTTTAGGGTCAGGGATAGCTAGGATACCTTTCTCTCGTTTAAGTTTTCTTGCTTGTTTTACCATATATTCAGTCACCTGAAATTCTGTAGCAACTTTTTTCTGGCTCCAAAGTGAGAATCTGGACTTTTTGGGATCTCCCAACAAACATAAGTTTTTCTTTTAAAAGGCCCACGAGCCTATCAAAATCTTCTGCTTTTTCGATAAAATTTCTTTCGTCTTCTTTTTCATCTTCTGATATTTCAATGTCATAATCTAGAGCTTTGGAGATTTTTTTCTTTACTCCTTTTGTTACTTTTTCAACTTTTCTTTTGCAATACAATCCCTTACTATGTGATGGCAAATTATGAAGTTTAATTGGAGTTAAACCCAAATCATCTAAGGCTGCATTTGTTTGTGAAAGGGAGACATTTCTAGATTCAAACGAATCCAATTCAATCATTAGTTCGTTATCAGATTCATTTTCAGTGATTTTAGTTTTTTCTTCACATAAGTTTCGACATGAAGGGCATATCTTTTGTCCAGGTTTAATAAAAATATTTTTTTCACACAATTGTTTTGAAAAACTTAAAGATACATTTCTTAGTGACTTTTTATTGGCTTTTTGTGTTTTTTTAATGGATCTATGCATACTGTTTGATATTTTTCAAACACACTCAGAAAGTAGTAGCTGTGATGGGAACAAACATTTTTAAATTCAATTAAATCGATTCCAGATCTAAGTTGAATTAATTCTTTTTCTTCCTCGGTTAATTCTGATACAGATCGTAATTTTTTGGAAGGTGTAAGGTTTTTTGGAAGGGGAGTTAAGGGCTGACATGGTGGAAAGGAGTTCCACAAATGGGATATATGCCGACAGGTCGGAAAAGAGTTCCATACCTGAGAAAATAGTAGATAATAAAAGAATCAAATAATTTTTGAAAAAGATCGAATAATAATCTGAAAAAGCCATACATCTTTTTTGTTTATCTGTTAGCCTATGTATCTAGGAGCATCTAAAAAAAAATATGAACACTCTACCAGGTCTGAGACCTGAGATATTGCAATTTTAGTAAATCCTAACAATGGTTTACAAATAAAAAAAAAATTCTGATTATAATATTTTTATTATTTTTTGGAGTTGAGATAGGTTAGTGAATGTATTTTTTCTTTATTTTAAATATATTAATTAAATATTATGCAAAGTTTCATGGTGATATCTCAAATAGTTTTCAAGATATTAATTTTTTAAGCTACAAGTTACATTGCAAGATGCAAAATTCAAGGCCTAAAATCACGTTAAATTAAGAAAATTAAAGAATTTGTAGAAAAAAAACTATAAGAGATAGAGAAGTAAAATTTGGTATTTATCAATAGGATAGCAAATGCAATAATTGTGCCAAGTTTCATCAAAATCTAAAGAGGTGGGTTTCAAATTAATTATTTGCTGGGTGATTTGACATGGAATGACCCTTATTGTAAAATTGATTTTTGCCTGAAATGACCCTAGTTCAATTTGCTTCAGCTTTTGAGTCTGAAAGTTTTTCTTCCCTGAGTTCATGGTTATACTTGACACTTATAATTCTAGCTTGCAGTGAACTTTTGACTTTGTATTCTACTCTTTCTGTTTCATTCACTTTCTTAGAAATTAATTTCTCCAGTTGGCTAAAAAGTCTAGTTCTACATTTGCTGTTTGATAACCCTATATCTAGGGCTGGTATTGCAGCATCTAATTTGTTAGTGAAAGAATTTAAGTTAACTTCAACCATCAGTTTTATTGCTATCTTGGTATAGCCAACAATACAAGAAAGAAGAGCAAAGATGTTGCTGATTTCTATTGTTTCTTTGTGATCAGTTTCTGAACAGTGGACTTTGCCCAGTGCTTTTTTTCTTCTGTGAGATTGCACACTATCAGATCTGAGGAGACCTTTGATTTTTTCCATTGCATCTTCTTCTATTGAGAATATGATATTTATGAAGAATGGAACAAGACAAACTTCCTTAAGAGATGTCTGAACTATTACTTTGATTATACCAGAGTTGTTTGTCTGTATTTATTTCATGTATTTGGAAAAAAATAAAAAGCTGGGACCAAATTTGAAGTCTTTTATATGGAAACCTGTCTAAAACCTATTCAACTTGAAAGTTAATTTCAAAACTATGTTGTTCTTGCTTTTTGGAGGCAATTTGGTATGCTTTGATCCAGTTGAGTTCCATTTGAAAATGTACTACAACAGAAAGAGAGTAAAGAACCCAAAAGTAGACAGCAAGCTAAAATGTGTAGAGATCAGCAGCATAGTAATACTGCTATGCAATATGCATATTTAAGTTAAGTCTAATATCTCTAAAACGTGTGACACTTCAATATTCCAGCCTTGTAAAGGATGACCACTTACCAGGACTGCCCTGTAGCTTACAAAAATAAAATTAAATTAGGTAAGAAATACAAAAAGTTTGTATATTAAAAGTACATGTTGCAAAGCAGCAAAGTGTTCAAATCTAGTATTAAAAATTGTTTCATTCCTTCATATCCTTGGTTTTATGAATTGTTACAGGGGTTTTGAGAATAAGACAAAGAGGTCTAGTTTTAAATAAGCTTAGTACAAACTTGCAATTTCATGGAAACATGTATTAACAACATATTTCAGCTGCTTCAGACATTTTGGAAAAAAAGACCATGATTTCCCAACAATTTCTTTCTCAGTAGATCCACTGGAATTACTTGGCTTACTGATGGAAATATTTTATAACACAGCTTTAGACCAAAAATTATGTTTTGTAAGGGTCTATACAATAAATCGTTTTCTAGGCAGTCAATTGGTTTTTGTTGAATTTGCATGGCATGGTTCCACTTGACTTTTCTGAAGCTTTTGACAAAGTGTGTCACAAGCAACTCGCAATTAAAGTATGTGCAGTCAAACTTGAAGAGAAATCCCTGCTCTAGATCCTTGAGCTTCTTTATTTGCAATCTTAATGTGTTCAGTTATTTGATGATTCTGGTAATAGTATCCTTTCTTCCTCTAAAGATGTTCTGAGTAGAGTTTCTTAAGGAGCTCCACTTTGGCCTCAAGGCCATTTTAGTCTATAAGTTATTGAGGACTAACACTCTCCCTCTATTATTCCCTACTGTAGGTACCAACTCAAGAACTAGAGGTCATCACCTGAAAGTTGTCAAGAAGTCTACAATATATAGTGTCCACACTCAATTCTTTTCATCATATATTGTCAACAGTTGGAAAAAACTAGCTTATGAAATAATTACTGCTGAATCCATTGACGTTTTAAAACTAAGGCTAAATGCTGAGTGGTCCTCTAGAGAGTGTGAACTCAATTTGTATGCTACTGAACTTGAAATAGTACCTGGTCACAAATGAACCTTGTATACAACTCAAGTCATCTTCCAGAGCTGTATAATGAAAAATCCTTAGATTACTCCCAGCTGTAGTGTATATATATATATATATATATATATATATATATATATATATATATATATATATATATATATGTACATATGTAATCACTCAAATAGTTTCTCTTCACTCAAATAGTTCCTATCATTGAGGATATTTTTGTCTAAAAAAGTTTTGTCTGATTCTCACACAAACTCAGGGCTGAGTAAAGAGCTTATTTTGAGGTTGGTCAACATATTTATATGTGAGTAGCATGTCACTGCACCTGTGTTGGATGGTCTGAGAAGAGAGTTTTAGTGTAGATAGCCTTTCAGTAGATGGTTTCTCACTAAGTCAAGAGATGCACTTGGCCCTGCTTTTGCACACCTTAAACAGCTGCATATCACTTTTGTAAAAAGAAACAACAGGGCAGGCTCCAAAGTCAAGAACAGGTCTCACAATTGCCTTATATTAAGTTTCAAATTCTGCAAAGAATTCACAACCCCAAAAATAGTGACAATCCAAAAGCTTATAGTGATAATTGAAAAGGATGAAAATGGGAAAAGAAGGAAATGGCCAATTAACACTTATAGCACATTATAAAGTAAAAATTTCATTGTTTTTATTATTATGATTTATTTGTAAACCTGTCATACAAAAAAAGAAAGATAGAGTATTAAAAAAAAACTGAACATAAACAAATGCAGAGCACACCAAACACTTCTAAAAATCACTATGATAGCATTAGAGACCAAGGTGGTTTAGTTTCAAAAGATGCATATTATATACAGAGAAATGCTTTTCGGCAGATATAACATAGTCTGCTAAGCTAAATTTTCTTACAAGATAAGAGTTTATGAGTCCATGGGTGGGAAATATGGAAGATACTTTGCAAAATAAAAGAAAACTGAGCAAAGTTCTGACTTGGGCCTATCTGTTTTAGAAAAGAGGGGTAAGATGACTGGTACTGGGACACTTTGATAACTCTGCCTATTCTGGGACAGAAGCTTTGATTGGATTGCAACATGTCCAATATTGGGACAAAAGACTTTAATCTTGGATGGATTGGGTCTGTCCAATACTTGGTTTGGGTGTCCCAGGATAGGCAGAGTTATCAAAGTGTCCCAGTACTGGTTGTCTTACCCAATGTTCCAAGACAGTCCTATCTATAAATAATGCAGAAAAGCAACAGAATTATATAGCCAAAGACTATAGCCTATAAGAGAGCAATGGGGAGGTGGGGGGGACGGGTTGCTGGGGATAGATTGTCAACAGCATGACAAAAACCATGAAAGTGAGCTTAAAATTAGTGATTAAAGAATCCTCTTTTGTTCTAGCTTGTCTCCTTCTAGAGAGCTGCTATTGTGCAATTTTAATGTAAAGTGAATTATATCTATGAATGATGTCCAGAAATTTTCATAGCTGTTTTAAGAATTTTGTTGGCTAGTGGGTAAAATTTTTGCAGTTCATATAATGGATTTACCAATAAAGTCAACATAGGCCTACCACTCAATGACTTTTTATGTTCTTTATAAATATTATAACCACTTCTATCAAAAATTCAAATTTAAGCACTTTTTGAGCTCTTAAAAATGACAAATTTTCAATTAAAGTATGAGTTATTGCTTATTTTCAATAAAATAATATTATGTTTTCTCAGTGCTGATTTCTTGGTTGTCTTTAACAAAATAATACTATGTTTTCTCAGTGCCAAGATTACTTATAATAATTATATGAACTGCAAAAAATTTACCACCTAGCGTTTTGCTCTAAGAGGGTAACCACAAAACTACCACCTTTTAATTGTTTTCTTTTAATTTGATATATATAGTCTATGTGCCTATACCCAGCCTATAGGTGATATTAGAACATCAGAAAGTAGGTGAAATGGTCCAAACATTACTTCACTATCAAAAGAGGGCCTAGAATTAGCAATCTGAAAATACATCACTTCTTTCAAGCATATGTACTTCTAGAGATCCACTACACTGCATATACCTTTAAATTTGAAACTACTAAATTTCCTATTTTACCTAGCCTAACCTTTTTACCTCAGAAGAGCCCCTGCACTGGCAATCTAATTTATTAGTTTTATGTGCAGTAATACCTAAAAAATATATAGGCTAGCCTAGGCCTAGACTTTGAATCAAATAAGCTTTTAATTAAATTGTGGAAAAATAATAATAAAAGGTATACTTGTCATATTCTATCAAAGGCTCAGTAAGTTCCTCTTCAGGTCTCATGTTTAGCCTGTATGTGTTTTTCCTTGTTTATTTATGATTTTGTTTACATAGCCTATGCATTATCTCTTTCCTCTTATAAAAAAAAGCGGCGTAGCCAAAAAAAAACTTTTATCCGGGTACACGGCTTATTTCAGGCCTTGTACATTGACAAACAGCAATCTGGATAGTAATTTTGGCGTTCGACTGAAAGTCAGTATTACGAAATTATTGTTCCATTGACAATGGAGATCTTGAATTTATAATCTAGATTAAGATTCCAACAAGTGCGCTAGTAAAGAACAATCAGTTTTATAAAAATCTTTATTTGCACTGACAATTCCAATTTCTGTTTTAAACTATACTTAATCTATAAAAACGCCATTCTTCTATTACAACATGAAGGCGAAACTTAAGATCGCTTCTAATCTAGTATTGCAAAGTTGACATTTAACTCTTTAAGGTTAAATTGGTGCCATGTGTCGAGTAGAATAGTTTACCAAAGTTAATTTCTGATAAAAGGATCCTAATAATATAATAATTTAACATGAACTGTTGCTAACATAAAAACAACCAACTGCCAGTTTTTATTCAGTAATTTAGTTGATTTTGATGCTCCTGGGAATACTTAAGCACAAACAAACCATAGCTATTTTTTTCATATCACTGACTTATCTTTCTTTTGCAAATTAGTTCAATCTGTTTCAATGTAAATGACTATCATTTTGAGGTTATTTCGGTTATTTTATAGTTAAAAGGCTGTTTTTTTTATTATAGTAGATATTAACGAAGTATTATCTTACTTTTATCATTATTACAGAGGAATTAAAGCTATGATGTGAGGCTAGTTCCTAATTGTAATTGTTCTCAGACACCTTCACTTGAAACTGATTTAAAGGCTGATAATCAACAATCTGTATAGAAGTGGATTTCAAGTGCAAGAACTTAATTCTAGGTAAATTATGATTGTTCTGGAGCAGAATGATATTTAACGTGTCATATTCTTAACGTTTGTTATTTAACCCTTTTCTAGGATTCTTTCAGCCAACTTTAATTCAAGTTTGTTTTTATTGCTTTCTAAATTGCTCACATATTCTTTGTCAGTCTTATGTTCTTTTTTTCCCATTGTCAACTTCTACAAGTTTTGAAAGACTTTCATTTCTTATTCTTTTTCTGAAACTTCTCCTTTTTAAGTTTTTTTTAGAGCAGGAAAAGATTTGGTTTGTCAAATACTTAATATTCTCTTTTTCGTCCCTTCTCTTTGAGGACTCTCCTAACAATTCTGATTCCAGCTCTTCTATTTTCAGATAATCAATTCTTGTCCATGATGATTATTTGTCTAATCTGTGACGAAAAATACTGAAAGTGCGCAAAAAAACTATTGTAACTGAATTAGGAGCAAGAAGCATAAATGAACCAAGTATAAATTTAGGGAATTGTCTCCTCAAGTTATGCTAAAATTCTCACCCAAATGTAAAACCCAACGATGTACACTTGATATTTTAGCCAAGCAAAATTAGTCTCAGAGGAGTTCAATTTACTCGACAGAACGATTTAATTTCAAAACTGATTACTTATTCTCTTTGGGCAAAATACTTTATGAGAAGACTCACGAGAAGGAAAATAGTTTTCACTTTGCAGATCAGAGTTTAATGAGACACTGGTAGCAGTTTCTAAAGAGCAAAATAATCACTGGTCTTAGAGATTTCACAACTGAATTCTAGTAGTATTGATTGAGATTTCGTTGCGTGAAGACCTTGTTTTTTATATTAACCTTTTAATAAAGTAATGTTCAACTTGCGTGATTTCCCCGGAAACATTTATGATCGGATTACTTATTTACTTGCTATTGACATTTTGCTACTTATTATAAATTCCCTCGGGGTTTAGTGGTTTATTAACTGCAAAGACTTGGACTAAGAGATTTAAATAACTTAGAGGATTGAATTTGACTGAACTTCTGGCAACCGTAGCTGAATTTGAATTGAAATTTGTGTACAATTAACTACCATTACTAGTGCTGTTCAGTGTTACCACTGTTTCACTCGAGTCCCAAAGCAACTATTGTGATATGTCGGATATGACTGATGGTAACCACAAATTCCGTCAAATGTGTGTCAGGATGCGGCCGCTGGCACCACATAAGCGTTAATAAATGCGCCCAAATCGGGCTAAACGATCATTTCGGCAAATGGTTATGCTTGGGCTGTCTTGCAAAAGAATTCTCGTGACTCCGAAGTCGCAAGCTTCTCAAGCCCCACAAAAGCCTAGTGCGAAGAGACCTATAAGAGGAAGCGGAATCAGCACCTCTTCACCACAAATTACTAGGGGACCTAAAACTAACTCTGAACATGAAGAAAGGGATTAAGCCGTTTGCGATAAGTGTAGAAATTCCAAACTATGAATCCGAAACAATCCGTCTAAGTGAGTAAATTAAGACCCTGGAAGCAATTTTATCGGTATGTCAAGCAGAAAATCTAGAAATCCGAACAAGGCACTCAACTTTTCTCTCAGAAATAGAGGAAAAGAACGATCAAATTAAAGTGTTGACAGGCTATTTGGAGGTTAAAGATTTCTTTATAGCAAGCTGAAATAAGAACTCTCGGTGGCTATCGAAATCCGCCCTTGTGACCCTTAGCAAACCTCCAATGACCAAATTACCTTGTCAACGCAAAAGGACATAGACGTCACTGTTGCTAATCAAAATGCACCATCTGATAATGAAGTGCAAAACACAATATGAGGATCTTTTCTGTTGTGTACAAACCTCCATGTGCTATTTGGATGAATTTTGGCAAGTTTTTAAGGAGCTAATGTGCGGGGTGTCTCGTTCATGACTCGATTTTATTTGTTGATCTTTTTTTTTTAGCTTTTCTGCCTGCGCATATAACTAGCCATTCAGTAATCTTGATTGGTATTATTTTTGTCACTTTCATTTTTTTAATCATATCTATGCTGATGTGCTATGTTACGACTTGCCAGTCGTAAGTCCAGTATGTTTTGGTTATAAAATTGATCACATGGTGAAAAGATATTCAAAAGAGATATGGATAGTGAGTAATGATATTATCAGAAAAAAAAAACAATCACAAACCGAATCTTTGTCAATGCAGGGCAAGATTATGAATGATGAGTTTCCAATAGCTGACCATTTCCGATCAGGAAATGTTGGTGAATGCAAATTTTAGCCATGTGCCACTGGAAAAGTTCAAAAATTGGCCAAAACGATCAAGTCAGATTTGGCAGGCTTTGATGGTATAAACCTAAAGTCTTTAAAATTTGTCATTGTATATTGCCTGTGCTCTCCTGTGCTTGAGAGTTTCTAGCTTGGCCTTTTTTATAAGCAGCGACTATGTTACCTTAGCTTCTTATAAAATTATGAAAAATAGCTCTTTTTTGAATGGATTCATTTTTTTCTGATTCATCACGGGTGATGCCAGGATACCAAACTGGACAAGCATATTCAAGATGCGGGTGTACAAAGAAAGTATAGATCCTTAAAGAATGGGAAAGAGAAACGTTAATTTTATTCAAGAGCTTAAGAAGAGACATGGATGTACTAGATTTATATACAATATCTTTAACGTGTATATCCCAATTTAAATTAGAGGAAATTATAACCCCACGTAATTTAAAGGAAGACACATAATTATTTGGGGGGATAGGGTTGAGGAAAAGGGATGAGGTTTTAAGGAAACATATTGGGATTATCATAGATTTAGAGGCGTTTACTTTCACGTCTAGGACCATAGAGTCATCTGCAATTTCATTGAGGATACTCATAAGGTTGTATACTACGTTTCGGTAGCAGGTTTCAACAACCGTTAGGTCATTAACAAATTTCCGTATGTCGGGAAATTCCTTAGAGAGGCTATTTACAATAACAGGAAAAAGAAGGGGACCTAGGAGAGTACCTTGAGGTACTCCATTATGGACAGGTAAGGAACTGGAATAATCTAGATAGCTTCAAAGACCACACAGCCTTTCCATGACGAAAGTATAACAGCTCAAAATACGGATGAAACCTTTTAATTGACAGTGAACAGATATATAGAATTCTTAACTGGATATTTCGAACACATATACAGCGTTCATCATCAGCAGTAAAACTAAAAGACATCAATAAAAACAAACAAAATTTATACCCAATAAACTAATTACATATAGTTTATTGCTCTTATTCTTTTTCAATACAACAGCGGAAGCAAATCTAATTCAAGTTATGATAATTTACTGAGGTCAAACAAAATAAACCTAATTTCACCTAAGAGCTATGACCTCTGTCCACCTAATATATCAGATAAATCTAATAAACTGGAACTGTAAAGGCCAAAGAGATTTGCTTCCGCTGTTTCATTGAAAAAAATGCATTGAAAAATTGAAAAAAGTGTTGTGGACTTTTGGGAGTGATGTGAGTAAAAGGAGGTTTGGGGGATAGTCTGAATTGGGTAACGTGATTTGAGGGGTTTAGTTGCCAGTTATGCGTACGTACGTGGGACGAGGGAAACTTTCCAGGGATGGATTTCTGGGGTATGAATCTCTGCATTGATTATACAGGGGAATAAGACTGGAAGTTGACTGGATCACGACTAAGGGGAAAACAGGGATACAAGAATTACTCCTTGAATATTGTAATGCTGGGTTGAAAGGCATAATTCTGTGACTACAAGGATTCGTTGAGTAAAACAACAGGTATCATGAAAACGCAGATACAGATGAAAGCCGACGCTACTGTTCACTGAATATAAAGACACTAAAAATTTTGAAAAAACCTCTTGATCTTATGTATTTTGAGTGTTATTGCTTGTGTTGTGTTTTCCTCAAACTTGGGTTTGTCATTATAGTACTTGCCCACAGAGTTCTAATGGAATTTAAAGCACTCATGTTTTTATTCACATATCAACAATATGCCGTTTGGGGTTCGAATATTTATTTCGGATTCCTACTTAATAAGAAAAATTGGCGTCGGTCGGCAGCGCGCCACTGTTTCCCCTAAAAATCAGCTATGCGCTATGGAAAGATAATTGGTGTACCATTTTGCTATCGACAACTACGTTTCAAAGCATAAGAAGAAGAAAGAGATCTGAAATTTTAAATCCAAGGGGTATCTTCCTGTGATATTGGGCTTTAACACAATCACCAACAAAGACCTTTATTTTTGTACCTTGTAAATAAAATAGGACACTCTTGTAAGTTCGGTTAGAGCATGGTATATGAAAACTGTGTAACTTGTATTCTGAGGTTTTTAGTAGGCTAGCCTTAAACAAGTTCTTTGGCCTTGTTGATGTCAGGCTGTAGTTTGTTTAGGCATTAATGACTAAGTGGTTACATTTTAAAGCATATAAGTAATAAACCTCAAAAGGTCAATAATTTAATATATTCTTTGTTGTCCATAGGAGTATAAAAATATAAAATAGCTTAAAGGTATTTTAATGTCAGTAAAACTAGTATATAGGTTCCTCCCTGCCAAGGATTAAAACTGCCACTAGGATAGTAATAGAATAAAACACAATAATCTGTTTAAAAAAACACTCTGCATGTTATAAAGGTGATAATTTTATTGTTTTCCTGGCAAAATTCTAGTTTAGGGGCTTCTTGCTATCTTGTAAAGTGGTTGAGCTTGATGATTAAAACTCTTAGGAATGCACCAGAGTCTTAAAAATCTCTGGGTAATATATTTTGATGTAACTAACCTCTGCTATTTCTCCTTCCATAAGGTTCTGACCTCTGACTATCTTTAACAATCTTTACATTATAGACTAAAAGTTAAAATTTACATAATATAGGCTATCTCCTGCTCAAGTGAGGCATAAGAAAAGTGTTTGGACCTCATACTGCTGCTTGCTTACTTTTGAAAGATTTTAAAGATCTAAAAGCCTTTTCTTAACTTTTTTGAAAAAATAGACATGGCTTAACTGAAATAAAAAAATTACATTTTCAAAAAATAAAGTCAGTGAAATTGAAAACCTATAATCTAAGCAAAAATTTGGTCAACACATCCTCTCCTCTTTTTAAAGCCGTACTGTTTGCCTCCTTAAGGTGTTTCTACAACATACTTAAGTTTAAAAAGTATCCCAGTAGAAATCAACCAAATTTCTTTATAATTTCCACACTAACTATTATCTTCTTTCTTATAAAGGGTTTTAGTTAGTTTCTCTAAAATTACTTGGTGCTTCTCTTTTTCTAAAATTATATTCATAATGAACAAAAGAACAAAAGTATTATTTTTTAATCCCTTTAGTCTAGCTTAAATTCATCCTCACAAATAAATTGTTTTCTCATACTTTTCTGTATCAGCTCCTCTAACCTTATCATATTCTTATAGGTTTAACACATTCTTAAAATATTCAGGTCATATCTTTTTAACACTTTTTTATCACTAGTCAAGGCTCTGTTCCTATCTTAAACTAGAACCAGTCCAGTTTAGACACTCCCTCTCAGTTTTTAACAACTGTAAGCATAAAGAATGTTCTAAAGAAACAAAGCTGCAGGATCAGATAACCTACAACCCAGACTATTAAAACAAGCAGTTGAACAAATTGCTGAGCCAGCAGCAGTGATGTTTAAAATATCACCTATTTTCAAAGTTCTCCCATTTGACTAGAAGAAGGCCAACATCAAGTCCACCTTCAAGAAAGGGAGAAAGGACCAAGCCATTAATTATCACCCTATAAGTCTTACTCCTTTTGTATACAAGGTCCTTAACAGTATCATGAATGATGCACTGGTCTCTCATCTTGAAAGAAATCAGTCACTTTCAAAAAGTCAGCATGGTTTCCATAAAAGTTGCTCAATCAACACAAACCTCATTGATTCATATGACTTTGTGAACAGACTCTTAGATGATGGCCTTCTAGTGGGTGTCATATTGCTTGATCAATCAAAAGCCTTTAATAAGGTACAAAATCAAGTTTTTCTCCTGAAACTATAAGCATGCAGTGTGTATGAGGATATACTTCCATGGAAAATCTTACTGAAAGAGCTCAAAGGGTAGTAGTTTTTGATGCCACTGTTAAAATTGTTCATTCTAATGAAACTCCTGTAATTAGCAGAGTTCCACAGGGTGCAATCATGGGGCTTATGTTGTTCAGCATATATATTAACAACTATCCAACTCACATGAAAAAACCAATGGGACTATATGCTGATGGTTGCAATCACTTAGGACAGGCTCAAATTAGCCCCAATCATTCAACAATGCAAGCAGATTTAGATGAACTATGTAGATGGTCATCTGATTGGGGTTTGCAGTTCAATATGTTGAATGCAAAGTTGTGCATCTGGGACACAACAATCCTAGATAGCCTTACTATATTGGAGATGACCTACTTGAAGCTATACATGAGGAGAAAGACCTTGGGTTTATTGGAGATAAAAAACTCAAGTTCCTTGGCTACATACAAGCTCAAGTTGCTTAAGAAAACCAAGCTCTAGGGCTCATAAAACAAAGATTTACCACTAGGAAGCCATGAGGGGTCTTGAAGCTGTACAAACCTTATGTATGTCCACATCTGGAATTTGGAATGACCCTAGTGTCTCCCCATTATACAATGGATGTTAGAGCACTTGAGATTGCCCAAAGGCAAGCAACAAAGCTCCTATCAGTTTTGCAAGACAAGCCATATGAGCAATGCCTTGTGTCCCTCAAACTCCCCACCCTAGTCTATTAAACAAAGAGAGAAGATGAAATTGCTACTTGCAAACTGCTAGCAAATAACCTCTCAAGTCAAGTTTTCTCCTCATCCCTTGCAAGTACAAAACAAGGTAACACAAAAAGCTGCTAGTTTCCTGTTGCCATCAACATGAGTGCTAGCACTTCTTCTCTGTATGTTCTATCCCTCACTGAAACAGCCTCTCCAAAGCCATGATCCAGCCCCAAACCATAGACATGTTTGAGAAAGGAGTTGATCAGGACTTGACTAGTGCAGAGTGTAGGCTATCCTGGGATGTCAAACCATAGTCATGTCACACCACCAGCAAGATGTTTCACAGGAGGCTGGTCACCACCTTACCTTGCTGGACATGCTATTTAAGGTAAGACACCCCTGGGCTTTACAGTCCCTACTGGTGGTGATGATCTCTGTTTCATAGGCAGGAAATACAATGTAGGACTGGGGGCCAACCACCCTGGGCGTTTGCACAGCCTTGTTGTTTACTCTCCTTAGATTTCTCCAGGTACCTATCTAAAGCCAGGTTGACTCTGGTTGAGCTTACAGAGTCAAGACACTGACTCCCATTCAAAACAAATAATGTGCAGCCACAAGACTCAAATCTCTGTCCTTGTAAACAAAGGATTTTAATTCTATCATGCTAACTACTTGGGTAAGACTAAGCCTGTAACTAAGTAAAATTCATCTGAGTTCCTACTATGTTAATCAGTTGATTTTACAGAGGCAGTCAGATGTCATAATAGTAAAATATTGTACTGGCATGTTAATAAATTGAAAGGGAATAGTCAATTTGGACTCTTCCCAGTTAAAAGTAAGAACAGAGCCACAATTAGTGAGAACAAAAAAAAAGTTCCTAGTAATATTAAGAAAACTCTAATTAAACCCCTCCAAATGAATGGTGATAAGAGTGAGTGGGTAATTATAGAGGCATTAACCTGGTTTCTGTAGGAAGCAAATTACTTAGTATGATGATAGTTTTTAGACTAAAGATGCTATGGCTAAAGTTTTAAGACAACAGTGTAGTTTTGGGAGAGTAGAGGATGCACCAAACAAAATCCACTCTTAAATTAATTATTCAGAAGTGTCTGAGTAGTCAAATGCCTTTATTCTTCAGTTTTGTAAATTATGAGCATACAATTGATTCAGCTGATAGAAGAGTTTTAGCAGAGGTCCTATCCTTATATGTTTTACCAGATAAATACATTAAAATAATTAGTGCTATGTACAAAAATAACACTGTTGCAGTTAAAGTAAGAGGTGAGGTTAGTAACTGGTTTGATATTGAATAGAGAGCTAGGCAGGATTGTGCTCTATATTCATTTGTATTGATCATTTTGACAAAGTTTGTTCTAAAGAGCACATCAAAGATTATGGGGGAACACAGAATCCAATGAGGAATTAAAAGTCTCCTAGACTTAGATTATGCTGATGATTTTGGTAAATTAAAGGAAAAGCTGGGGAAATGATTGAACTTTTAGAGGTTTTGCAAGTTCATGGTGTAAGAATAGGCTTGAAAATTAATGTCAAGAAGATTGAATCATCAAGACTGGGAATAAGTGCAGGGAAAGTGGTGAAATTGGATTTGGTTTGTACCTTGTTCTAAGGAGCACAGCAAAGGTAATGGGGGAACACAGACTCAAATGAGGAATTAACTGTCTCCTAGACTTAGATTTTACTGATGATTTTAGTAACTTAAATGAAAATGAATGAGCTTTTAAAGGTTTTGCAAGTTCATAGTGTAAGAATAAACTTGAACATTAGTATCAAGAAGACTAAGTTGCTAAGACAGGGAATAAGTGGAGGTAAAGAGGGAAAGTTGGATAATGAAAAGTTGATTAAATAGTTTGCTTATCTGGCTTAGATAGTATTATTATTAAATATGATGGGTGCAGTGAAGATGTTCAAAGTAGAATAAAAAAGGATCAGGATGTTTTTTAATAGTCAAAAAAAGCTTGGAAGAATACCTTCATTTGCACCACACAGCAAAATAAAGTTCCATGCTGGATCTGTTCTACTCTGTGTCAATGATGATAATTTGGAAATTCATGGTGCTATTAGCCCAGGGAAACTGGATGGGAGAGTTTGTTGGAGAGATGCAATTTAATTCCACTTGTTAATAGTGACCATAATGTAGGTATGGTTCTGATAAATCATTCTCCAGCAGCATAAAGCTGTCCTAATTATATTCCCATGGCTTATTGTTCCATGCTTTGTCTAGTCTTGTCTTAAATGAGGCAGTAGTGGGTGCAGTTGTGGTCTCATCTTGAAGGTTGTTCCAGTTGTTGGAAATATGCTTGTTAAAAAGGTTGTGGTGCATTCTGGTTTTCCCCCTTTGCTTTGCTAGTGTTTGTGAGGGTTCTCTAGTGTTCTGTTGACCTGTATGTTATGCAAGGAGGGTGTTGTTTTGTTGACTATTATATTTGTTTGTCAGGATCATATCACATCTGCAACATTTGAAGACTAGAGTTGGTAGTTCTAGGTGCTCAGTGGTCAAGTATGGTTCTGCAGTGTTTCATGACAGTGGTCAAGTGTGGTTCTCAAAAATGAAAGAGGATTTGCTAGATGTTTTCCAGCAAAATTCTGGGAACATCCTTGTAGGGTGTGAAGTGGGACGTTTTGAATAGATTGGGATGGAAGAATGTCTACAGCTATTTTGACCTCTGGTGGCTTGGTATTGCAGTGAGTTAATAATAGTAGTAGTTACAGTAACACTAGTAGTCGTAGTATGCAAATAGTGCCTCTTGATTACTTCAGCAGCCCCCCTCCAACTCAACATACTCTGAAAGTTTTGACTTTATACCCTAACGTGTTCCTGAGATATCACTGATACATGCATATACTATGTTTTTGGTTTATTTCAACATCTCTCTCATTATTCCTAGAAAAGTTTACCTTAATGCCCTTAGCCTTAGTAATAGCACTAGTAGTAATTCTATTATGCAAATAGTGTCTTTTAATTAGTTCAACAACTCCTCAACATGCCCTGAAAGTCTCAATTGAATACCCTAAGATGTTCCTGAGATATTGCTGATAAATTGTTTGGACAACCTGTATACACATAGTGTGTTTTGGTTTAGTTCAATACCCCCCTCAACATTCCCTGAGAATTGCACCTTCATACCATTCAAAAATGGTATTTACACCTTCATACCATTCAGTCCATTAAAAAATGGACTTGATCAATTCTGGAGAGAACGTTTATATTCGCATGACTGCTAGAACAAGACTTTAACTTTGAACATCTAGAGAGTGTCTGACAGGGAAGTTTTCTGACAGGGAAGACACTGGACACTTTAAGTTAATACACTTGTCTTTATTTGTATCAGTATCAGCAATAGTAGTGTGCCCATTTTGCTTGTTGGTTAATTCAATATGCCCTGGAAGTTCCAACTCAGTACCCTAAGCTGTTCTTGAGACAACACATTAAACCCTTTTGAGAACCTGCATACACATGGTTTGGACTGATTTTACTTCAATGTCTCTCTAAACATTCCCTATTAGTTTCATCTTAGTGCAATTACACATCTTGGAGTCTCAGGATCAGACTGTTTTTTTTTCTTTCTCAATAACAAATCCTATATTTAACAGGGAATAGACTACATAATTTACAGCTCTTGTCCCAAGAGCTGTAGAGAGTCAGGTCATCCCTGGAAGCATAGATGTTAAAACTTTCTGCTATCTTGAACAAAATGGCTATATCAAAATGCCTTTAGGATCAGATGTCCTTAGGTGAAGGATAGCAAATAGATTTTTGAGAATGGGGCTGGTTGTGCTGCGGGCACTCAAACTTTTGATTTCAAGCCAAATGAGGCTCCCCTGAAGTTTCTACAATAAATTCTTCCATATGAAGTGGCCTGGTAAAAAAATATATTGAAGCCATATTGCTCTTTGTTAGGCAGTGCTAATGTGATGCCTATGATGGGTAATTTATCTACATGGATAGAATGTACCTTCAAACCAGGCCTAATACGATTTCCATACATTAATGCATGTTTTTACACCCCTAATGAGCAGAATATTTTCTCTTTTTTTTACAAAACCTAGTGGATAAGATAGCCTTTCCAATATGTGTGCTCATTTAGTTCTACATTTATATTAGTACAGTCAAATAAAATTAACATTACTATATTAATAGGGGCTCTGCCTAAAAAAAAAAAAAAAAAAAAAAAAAAAAAAAAAATCCTGTAAAAATAAACATAGAATACAATGTATAACATATGATTCATGTGTGCATAGCTGTAGTACCATAGCAAGTTAATGTTTCTTGCTCTGTAGCCCTGAGACTGGTCCTTTTAATCATGTCATGGAGTAAAAAAGACATAACACATCAGGCTCTAGATAAGAAGGAAGGGGTGGTTTGGTTTGAGCACAATCTCAAATTTTCACTATTTTTTAATATTTTTACTTATTTTTCAGATACACAATGAGCACAAAAAAGTCATATGCACCCAGCATTGCTGGGACTGGGTCAATTTATTCTATGGCCACAACTGTAAGAACTGGTATGTCCAGATCAGTGAAATCATTAAGAGTCCCGTGGTATAAAAAACCAATTGTTCAAGATGCAGTGATCACTGACATACAAAATGGGGCAAATTATAATGCCATTTTTTGTGTGGTAAGTAATTTGATGAAAATGCTGTTAAATAGTAAGATCTGTATTTACATATAAATTTGAAAAGGCCACTCAAAATTATGTATAAACAAGTATAGGCACATTATTTTGATTAGTGTGTAAGAATCACTAATTTGATGTTTTATATCATAATCAAGTTTAATGTACTAATAAAGAAAACAAGAACGCAAGTTTTTTTTATGCAAAAATTTAATCTGCAGTTCATCCATCACACTATGTGTTTTGAGAAGTGTTTTATGCTGCCTGAAATGTTTCTGGACTTCTGGTATACATTTTATGAATTTTAAGTTAATTCACACAATGATGCTGTAGCAATACAAATAATGATTTCTGAAAGAACTTTCTCAAAGATTCCTTAGTATAGATGGTTGGTTGACTCTCTGTTTTCCATGTTATTGACAAAAACTGAAATGTAACAAGCATTGGGGATGGTGAACAAGGATGGGGGAAGTATTTTATAAAAATTTTGAAAAATTGGACCTAATCAGGTATTTCCAATCCCTCCCGGGACACATGCTCATAGAAATCATTTATCAATAAAGCTGACAACATTTTATGCACCCTATTCAGCTATTGAAATATTCAAAAGTTGCAGTGTTGTCAATGCAGTACAATAAACCGTTTTTGGTACAACTTGAAAATACTGGCACAATGCAGTACATTTGGATATTTGATGGTACAACCCATAATTTCTGGTACGTTTGACTATATCTCCAAGCCGTCTCGTTGGGATTTAAGCCAACAAAACGGATTTTCATCAAGATGACACCAGATGAAATCACTAGATTTTCAATTAAATTCAAGATTGGTTTCTGAGAAAGGATGAAGATATTCTTGAAAAATTGTTTGCCTTTCAGTATATTTAAGTATTTTGTCTGTGAATTGGAAACTGATCTGAAATGCTATAACCATGCCACAAAGAATCTTTTGGGTACAGTTTGGTCAAAAAACTAGTATAGTTTAACTCAAAGGATTGGCAACACTGTTGGTAGGTAGTACGTCAGTAAGATAATGCTTGTGGAACAATAGCCTCGTGGTTATACTTGAAATGATAGCCTACTTTAAGTGCATTTAGTTTGAACTAAGGAGCAAAATAAGAGTGTTAGGATTTCTTTTTCAAATCCATATAAATGATCTCCAAATTATTTGCCTTCAAGTGATGAGTTGCCAATATTGTTGGCAGATGATACAACAAGTAGTTTGAAGGTGGGATAAAAAGAGGGATTGTAACTGCCTTGGAAGCTGTTGCTCTGAGTGTAAGTTCTGGGTTAGCATTAATTGACTAATCTATAATCTAGAAGAATCAGAATTGGGATTTTTGGGAGAAGTACAAAGTCAGTGAACCATGTTATTTTGAATGTTAATATTGGGACTTCTTTCTTAAAAAGAGTGTAAAAATCTATTCTTTTTAACACATTAAGGATGTTGAAATCAGTAATAATTGACAAATAATTCATACTACACAACAAAACAAACTAGGTGATAATGTTTTGAATGGTTTTGAGACAGAATAATTTTGGCACATGTATGTTTCTGGGGTTTGAATTCACTGCAGGGTAATTTCTTCAGGCCAAAAAACAACAGAATATTAATGTTTTCTGATTTCAGGATTCTCCAAAAGCCTCCCAAGAAAAAGAAAATTTATTATAATGAATGGCTAGAATTTGTTTTCCTTTTTTTTTAACTCCCTCACGTTTGCAAAATAAGTTTTTTATATCCAAACACACCTTTTCATCTCTAGTCTTGAATTTTTATTGCCTGTTTATACCACTGTGCAAAGGTTATGGCGTTCTTATGTCCTTTGTTGATCTTGCTTTGATAATCTTGGTCATGGATTCTTGGTCTTGCTTCAATAATCCATCCTTGTTTTGAGTTTAATATTTACTTTAAACTTATTTTTTTTTAGTCTCCACCCCCTCCAAATCAGTTAAACAGGACCCTTAGAAAGACTGAAAAATCAACCTAAACAAGTAGCTTCTCTGTGTACACCCCCTCTCCCTAAAAAAACTAGTTCAATAGCTCAACTAGTTCTCCTTTAAGGATGAGTCCATTTATGCAAGAGTAGAGCTAGAATATCCGTCATTGATTATTTTGCTTTCCTGATCTTTGTCACTTGCCATTTAACATTTTTTTTCCTGATTTTCCTCTTTTTTTCAAACTTCCTTTTTTTTAAGGAAAAGTTTCATTTAAAAGGCCATGTGTCTTTTTTGGTTCTTTTTCTTGCATTGTCTAGGAGTATTTTTCTAAAATAGAACTGTGATATAGTTAAAGGAAATTATATACAAAAGAATAAAAAAGTTTTTTTTTACAAACTGGAAGTGATAGAAGATTTCTTTTTCAAGGAGGAAATATTCACACTATCTAAAGAACTGAAAAATAACAAGGCCTTATTTATGGATAGTGATGTAAAAGAATTTCTGAAGTATGGTGGTTGTGAATCAGGTAAATTACTGAAGGCTATGGTTTAAAAAAAAGAGAAGCACCTAGTGATTTTACCAGAACTTTAATTAAAACCCCCCTTTATAAGAAAGATGTTAACAGCAAGTATTAGCAAATGATACAGAAGTATTAGCATGATTTCAGTAGGAAGCAAATTATTTTGCGTGGTAGTACTTATTAAACTAAGGGAGGCTGTAGATAAATTTTTAAAATCCTAGTTTAGCTACTTTTTGCTATCTTGGAAAGGGCTTAGGAAACTTTCAGGGATGGGCCTATAGACCAAAGTATGGTTTGGGAAAGAATTTTGAAGTGCCTACCTACATCCCTTCTCCCTCTAAAGGGCAGTGACCTTTGATGACCTCTAAACATCTTTGTGTTATGGAAATAAAACCTAGCAAAACAGATCTTCTGCTTAAATGGAGTACGACAAAAGACTTTTCAGCTTCACAACTTTGTTCAATCTTAATTAATCGATCTATGAGATTTTAAAAATCTGCAAATACATTTCCTAAATTTATAAAAAAACAGAACAACTCATTGATATGGCTTAAAATTCTAGTCTAACAACAGGAATTGCATTTTCAGAACTAAAACCAGAGAAAAAGAAACTGATAACTAAAAATTAAATGGTAAATGTTGTTTTGCCAAAATTTCACTAGGTAAATTTCTAAGACTTTAGAAATATTCTTTAATATTCTGTTGTTTCAGAACTAAAACCAGAGAAAAAGAAACTGATAACTGAAAATTAAGGTAAATGTTGTTTTGCCAAAATTTCACTAGGTAAATTTCTAAGACTTAGAAATCAGAAGAGGATTAACAAGAAAGCTTGGCAATACCTTCCCAGAGTATGTTTTTGGACACCCCTTTCCAAGACAGCAAAAAGGAGCTAATAGAGAAGAACAAAGTGATTTTAGACAGGGAAGAGGATACGTCACCTACATATTCACTCTTAGATTAAAAATTTTATTAATTGAAGGTTTCTGCCGCAATAATGTCGAAAATTGTTCAGATATTCTGGATATTCGATGACCAAACAAATAAGTTAATAATTCTAACTTAATTTTTCAAATACTTTCAAATTTAAAATGTGGTCGATCTTTAAATGTAGGGAATATGTCACAATACAATGTTTCACCGTCTGTAGTAATACTTTGAATTATCCTGTATCTTTACTTAGACATCGCTATTGTGCTGCCTGTGGTTTTTTTTCGCATTTGGCCCGTTGATATCAACGCTATTTATTAACATAAATTGGCGAACCCGCAAACACATTAATTAAATAAAAAATCATAAATAATAGTTAAATAAATCGCATATCTTAAGTTGAGTACAACAAACTAAATCTTACCGAGTTAAAAATCCATTCAAAATCACGAACAAATGACTAGCGGAATACCCGAACCTCGGGTATCATTCTTGGCATTAGCCCCGTCAATAGTCAATAGTCCCGGGGCTATTGACTAGCGCAATACCCGGGCCTCGGATCTAGTCATTAGCCCCATTAATAGTGAATAGTCTGGGGTCCCGGGGCTAATGACTAGCGCAATACCCGGGCCTCGGGTATCGCTCTAGTCATTAGCCCTGGTAGTAGTCAATAGCCCTGAGTCCCTGGGCTATTGACCTAGAGCTTGGTTCATTATGAGATTTAGTATCCTGTGATGGGCGTTGGGGGAAGTGGAGGGGTGATACGTACTGCAACATTAGTGGTGAATATGGCTGAAAAAAGCCAAGTGTATAAGACATTCGCCTTCTCCTTCTCGAAAGCTTGTTCACGCTGTACTACTGTCTTCTAGAGCAGCTCATTGCTGACAATTTTAGTAAAAGCCGAGCACCAACACTAATATTTATGATTGTTTAATGTGTGTTTATTGTTTAGAACGCTTTGCGTAATGTATTTAAATTCACCAAGTAGCGTGTTTTTTAAATAGTTATTTTTCTTCATTACCGCTTGAACAGCACCTGCTTAAATAGCACCCCCTTTTGTCCCCCCTCAATAAAAATACTGTAGCTACTTCTCTGAGTAGAGTCAAAAATTAATGTTAATAAGACTAAGTTGCTGAGGCTAGGAATAATTATAATAAGTTGCTGAGGCTAGGAAGCTGAGGCTAGGAGGCTAGGCAAATAAGTTGCTGAGGCTAAGAATGAGGCTAAAGAGGCTATGTGAGGTATCGAGTAAATAGATCTAGGAATAACTTAGCTTACCTTGGTAGCAATATTAGCAAAGATGGTGCATGCAGTAAATAGATAAAAACTAAGCCAAGGCTATTCTACTTTCTTCAACCAAGAAGTATCAAAATTTTCTTAATCTGTCATTAAATTAAATTATTTTTTAAGTTTAAGTTATCAAAATAGAAAAAAATATCAGAATCTTTCCATTCTGTTGTTTTAATGACTTGATCTAATTTTTATATAAACATTTCATACGTTTTGTTTTTCAATGTGTCTTTATTTAATTTTTGTAAATCACACCAGCACAAACACCAAAAACAAGAAGAACAATGGGGAATTTCTCAAGGCAGTGGGAAAGAAATTAGAATGAATATTTCGGCTCTGTGTCCAAGGGCCGTCCTCAGCAATACAAAAAATATATAAGAAAAAAAAAACTTACAACAGGATAAAATAAATAAATAACGACGTCTTCGTCGCTATTTATTATCACACCAGCACTTATGTAAAACGTAAATTATTCAAAAAACTAAAGATGTTTTTTTTTTTGTTTCACCAGGTGGTTGGTGCGTAAAATCTAAAATCTTTCTTCTTGAAATTCCTGTGTTGTTGACCATATTGTCTCATTTTTATATTTTTAAAATGGTCTCATTTTTGTCTAAATTTTCTATATATTTTTGTTGTCTTTTAATAAATGTCCTTTCCATTTCAGTTTGTGAGTCTTTTTACAATTGCAACTGCCATTTTTGACATATATTGCTTAGGAATGGTCTATCCTGGAGTGCGCCACTATGGATTTTTTATTATGAATTTTCAGTTTGTCTATGTTGGAAATCGACACGGTAGGTTATTCACTTCTTGTTCCTATCTTAAATGTTTTCAACTTTTCTTTCATTCATTCATATTTTCTGTGACGTATTTCAGTTTTTGGTGTCTACTTCTCCATCTAATTTTAAACCTCTTCAAGTGCTTCATAACAAAGCAAAGAGGATATCTTTGACACAAAGTAAGTTAGTAAGACAGCACTAGACCCTTAAGGTCCAAACCGGTGGTCTCCGTTTCATGGCCCTTCAGCCAGAAAATGCAATGGGGGGGGGGGGCAACCATCCTGTGCTTTCACACACCCTTCCTGCTTATCTTTCCCAGATTTCTCCAGGTACCCATTTAGAGCTGGGTCGACTCTGGCTAAGCCTACAGAGTCACGCCACTGATCCCTGTCCCAAACTAATTAACTGGTTACAAGTGGGATTGAACCCGTACCCCTTGGACAAAGAATTCCCACACCAGCAAGCCAACCACTTAGCCAGGACGGCTTAAAATGTCTTTTTACACAGATGACGAATCATCACTTAGGCACCTATGCGAACTTTTGGGGATTTCTTTAGATAGACTTTATCTGATGCCGCTTTCTATATTTTGCCATTTTGTATCTATAGTTAGTTTTCCCCTAAAAATTCCAATTTCACAATAACCTCACAGCCTATAACTTAATTTTTTTTTGTTTCTGATGAAACTCATCAGATGTCAAGAGGAGGTTGGAGCCTTCGACATACTGACTCAAATTTTAGTACTTCACTCTAATAATACCATGATAAACATTAATTTTCAAGTCCCTAAAAGAAAACATCAGACGTGTAGCTGAGTAGTTCTTATTTTATTATTATTGTTTCATTTTATCTTTTTTTCGTTTTGTGTATTTGGCATCATTTCTATGTTTCGTATTAAGAAGATTAATGTTTTTTGTTTTTTTGTTTATTTAAAATAAGTTCAGTGCTAAAATATGCTACCATACATGTATGCTGTGTTAAAATTAATATTTATTTATTGCTAATGAAACTGTTCTAATCTTCTCTACTTAGAATTTATTTAGATAGCCTGAGAAAATTTACTCAGTTTTAAAAAATAAGGGCATTATTGCCTAGAGGGGAGATATGTCTGGAGCTTGATGAAAAGTGTTCTATTGAATTCAACTTGCCAAAAAATCTTCGAAGACTCGGCCGACTATATACAAAATAAAAAAAAAATATGTATTTTTGTTAAGAACAACGGTTAGAGAAGCATGTTTATTTTATTTTTGTTTGTTTGTTGTTATTTTTCTTTAAGAATTTATCGTTTAAAACCAGTGGTTCTCAATAGAATATTGAGAGAGGACTCATTCAGATAATCTTCTTCTTTTTTTCAAATCCCTTAATAAGAAATAGAGGGGATTGAGCCGCATAAAGATGGTTTTTCCGTTATAATGTGCTGCAAAAAGATAATTGTTGGCCCAAACAGAGCCAGATGCTAACAACTGAAAGTTTGTGAGACCATATTCCGTATATAAATCTGTATAGTGTCCATGTAAAAAAAGAAGAGGATTACCGACAGTAAATTTAAAGCCTCATTTGAACGAGATTATTTATCTCAGACTCCAGTAATTTATGATCAGTATTACATAGTTTCATTCTATTTTTTAAGAGGTAGCTGCGGGGTGCTTCCTTGGATGGCGGGAAGGTCAGAGCCTCAAAATTTGAATTTTAGGGTGACAACAGGGATGAAATGATTGTGGGACATGTCATTCCAAGGTTAAGATTGCCCTAAAAACTTTATAAAGAAGACAAAAAAATATAAATCCACTTATTTGGTATTTCAGACCCCATCCTGGAATCTTATCGTTAGGGCTGGACTTTTCGGTTGGGATCGTATTGAACCAAGTACAATTACTGATAACAATTTTCCACCTGAGAGCTAAAACGGCACAAAACTGTCTGTTTTAAGTGTTGCCACTCATCGGCACAGAAGGCCCTGTGACAAGCAGGATTTGGTCGCAGTCCCTAGAGTTCCCAGACATTATCGCATCAACGGGTCTTTAAGTAGAGAAAAGACTTAGTTTGAACTGCTGTATCCTTTTTAAATAACAAAAAAAAAAAATGTTAGAATTTTTATAAATCTAAAATCTAATAGATATTTTATCTTTTAAATCTTTATATAAAAATATATATCTAAAGTATAAAAGATAATATGAAAATGTAACATATTTCTAAAATAAAACCTAAAATGAAATATAAATGTAAAAAGCGAAACTAATTCTTGGAAATTTCTGGATTTTCAAATTGGACTATCTTCGTAGATCCATTGAATTTTATCTTTATTACGTGACATTTAATATCGAAATATTATGTGAAAAATGAAAGTTTTATAAAGAACAGGGAGTTCAGAGGGGTAGATGATGAAAGAAAATTTTGAGATCAGTGGATAATACTTTCAGAATGGATCTACAGCACATATTAGGTCTAATTTAGCCTAACCCACATAAACAAATTAACTCTTAATGCTGATTATGAATGTAAAGTTTTCAGTAAATGCTTTTCTTCATTTACCTTATACCACCGAATTTGGTACCAGCATCATAATAATAATGCAATGTGTTTTAAGTTTTCTTTTTTTCACCCATTTTGTTTCCTTTGTCCGAGAAACCTGTAAAATAGTGGTAAAATTTTTTACAAAAGTGAGCCAAACCCGCTAACAATTTTTTTTTTTTGGCTCACGACCAAAATTTCTACCTTTTCAAGTTGTGTTTCTTCTTCTTCTTTTTTTTTTTTTTTTTTTTTTTACCAAATTTGATACCAACATTTTCTAATAATGCTGATTTGTCTGAGTTTTTTTTTACGTATTCAGTGGCTCGTAGACTTTAAGCATATTTGGTAAGGACATGTTCCAGTATTTTGTTTGGGAGGGGGATATTTTTATTGAGGCTGGGACTTTACAAAAATGTTTAAAAACGCATCAGAAATTTTTATATGTACATTTGTTACGTTTTTACGAGTCGGACAAAAAATTCAGGGGAGGGTTCAAACCCTTTACCCCGCCCCCCTTTCTGGATACGGTCTTGCCATTTGTTTTGCATGAAATTTCCAAACTATGTCGAAACGAACCTGCTATTCAATAAAAGTTTATATATTAAAAATTTATATATTAAAATTAATTTTTTTATTTTAATTAATTAATTTAAATTAATTAAAACTTTAATTAATTTTAATTAATTTTAATATACTACAATTAATTTTATATATTAAAAGTTAATGTATTAAAAGTTTTTAATGCTTCCGTTTTTTTAGTGCGAAATTGTTTGATCGTATTTGCGCTGTTTTCATTCATTGCTGCCGTTGCTTTGCTTGTCACCAGTGTGATATTTCTCAAAGCTCTAAGGAAGGTAAGTGTTTCTTTTTATAATACCAAGGACATTGAAAATGACATTGGATTGCATTGATTAGAATTAAACAAAAGTACATATTTTAAACACTTGGAAAAACTGGGAATTATATTTATAGCTTAAAAAGGCCTCCTTTTGCAGTTATTCGGTTTTGATAGTAACAGGCGTCAAATTTAAAAAATTGAAACATGGGTAACAAAATCAGCAAAAAAAAGCTAAAACACCAAACAGTTTAAGAAGGTGAAGCTTTCCGTTAAATTTATAGTTAATTAAAAATTCAAATAAGGATAAATCCTTTTAAAAGACAGTGATAAATTTTCACAAGAAATTACTAGATATTTCGGTCGCAAATGCAGTGACCGTCATCAGTAGTAATACTAAACTAAAACAATTAAAAACAATAATTTATATAAAAAATAAAATAACTAAATATTGTTTAATAACCTTATTTTTTTCAAAGCAAAAATGGAAGCGAGACTCTTGACCTTCTTGGTTTATTTGAACTAACAGCTGGACAGAGGTTAATGGCGTTGGGAGAAATAAACCCCATTCTTTTCAAAGCGAAAACGGAAGCGAGTCTCTTTGAGCTTTTTGGTTCCATTTCTTTAGTATTATTTGAACTAACAGTTGGACAGAGGTTCATTGAACGGAAGTGAGTCTCTTGACCTTCTTGGTCCCGTTTTGTTAGCATTATTTGAACTAAGAGTTGGACAGAGGTTAATCGCATTGGGAGAAATGAACCTTATTCTTTTCAAAGCGAAAACGGAAGCGAGTCTCTTTGACCTTCTTAGTTCCTGTTCGTTAGCATTCTTTGAACTATCAACTGGACAGAGGTTAATCCCATTGGGAGAAATGAACCTTATTCTATTCAAAACGGAAGCGAGTCTCTTTGACCTTCTTGGTCCCGGTTCGTTAGCATTATTTGAACTATCAGTTGGAGAATCCCATTAGGAGAAATGAACCTTATTCTTTTCAAAGCGAAAACGGAAGCGAGTGTCTTTGACCTTCTTCGTTCCGGTTCGTTAGCATTATTTGAACTATCAGTTGGACAGAGGTTAATTGCATTGGGAGAAATGAACCTTATTCTTTTCAAAGAAAAAACGGATACGAGTCTCTTTGAGCTTCTTGGTTCCGGTTTGTTATCATTATTTGAACTGAAAGTTGGAGGAGGTTAATCGAATGAGGTGAAATAAACTGTATCTGACAATAATAAATCATCGTAAATAGAGTTCAAACCAAATTCACCCGTGTCTCTATTATAGCCATAAATTTCTAATAAAGATGGCAAAGTCTTCTTTGTCTTCTAATTGAAAACGAAATGTTGAGTTGATAGTTTTATAGTTGAATGGTCTCGTTTCCTCATAAATGACACTGCCTTTCTATGACGAACTAATTAACGTCAAATTTGTACTTGTCTTCGGGAGTCAACAGATTGTTAATGTTAATGTCATAAAATTATTTACGTTATGTTAATGTTTGTTAATGTCATGATTGTTAATGTTGACAAATAAACGTCAAAGTTTCAAAAGAATCAACAGAATGTTAATGTCCCAACATTATTCATGTCATGTTGCTGTCTCTTAATGTCATGATTGTTAATTTCAACTAATAAATGTCAAAGTTGTAGCTGTCTTTGCAAATCAACATCTTATTAATGTTAGTGTCAAAACATTATTTATATTGTGTTAATTTTTTGTTAATATTAACACTCACATGATTGTTAATGTTGACAAATAAATGTGAAAGTTGTATTTGTCTTTGGGAATTAATAGATTGTTCATGCTTGGATTTTTACAGACGAACAACGTTGTCAAATTTAACTAATTAGTTTTGCTTACTTATAATCGCAATTCAATATTGCAACACTGATGAAAATGTCACACTTCCCTAAAAGTTCAAAAAGAAGATCTTAAGCTTAATAGTTACGTTTAAGGTCGATTAGAAATATTGTAAACTTGAATTTTGCAAAGGTATCATATCTATCTGCCATTTTTTTTTATTCCAAATGTTTCCAGGAAAGACATGGAAAAGCCCTTCTTGGGTTTTTTATTGAAAAAATTGAATCTTTTGCTAAAGATTTGCGCCACAAAATCCTAAAAAAACTTTACTTTGCTGCGTGATTAGACTTGAAGTCTGTCGCCAAATTAAAAAAAAAAAAAACGGAACGGGTGTGAAGTAATCAGCAAAAAAAGCTGAAATATAGTATACAAAATAGCTTAAGAGGGCTTAGTTTTCCTAAAAAATTGTGATTGTCTTAGGGAATAAATAGGTTGTTAATGTTTGATTTTTAACAGACCAAAAACGTTGTCAAATTCAACTAATCTGGTCAAAGGTATCAAATCTGTTTGTCGGTACCTGCGCAACGCGGACCTTTGATCAGCTTGCGGACTTTTTTTTGTTTTATTTTTTGTTACGCTACTAGACTTAAGGCTAGTTTAGAAAGCTAATATGATTTTGTTTTGATGTCCTTGGTAAAACGTAATAATAATCCCCTTAATTTATAACCATGGTTGTCTGAGATTTGGAGGTTGTAGATTCCTTTAGTGTAGCTCAGTCATAGGCAGAGTTTAGTTTAACATTTTTGTGTTTATTCATAAGAGTTGCGAGTCAACTCCTAAGCGATCCAGATTTATAGATAGATATATTTGTTTTCATACATACGGCCTGATTTGCATAATCAATGTTAATTAACTCATATTTCCAAAATGGGGTATATGCTGAAGGATTTGGCAAAATAGGGTAAATTTGGAGATGTTACCATTACTGAGCTATGAACTAAATGAACATAGAGCTCGGTGCCTCTTTTATGCTCTTTCCAAATATAATAATCGCTTTTTCAGAGATTCAATTTTAAGCCTTTTATAGACCCTTAAAGATGAAACATTTTTATTTTTATTTTTTTTGGCTATAGAAAAGGATTGGAAACAACAATTATTACTTCACAATATGCAGAGTGATTGTAGTTAACAAATTTTGGCTGCAGAACCATTATAGTTCCCCCACTCCCTCCCTAATGTGTAAATCTATAGCTCAAATTACAAGCTTCTCATGTGTTTCCTGGTTCTTGATTTCGTCAAAGTCGGTTGAATCTACGGGTACACAGGTTTAAACAGGAGTGTCGCTGACAGCTTAAAGTAAACGCTGCAATTTTTTAAAAGACGTTTAAATTGCTTATTCAATTGGATCATGATGATGCCTGTGGGCTATCGAGTTTTCGACAAATCTGAGTTATAACTCCGATAAAATAGGTTTCAAATTCACTGTGTTTGAGATTTGGTCAAAGACTGAGTCCAGTGTTTGAACGCCACTTAAAATAATTGAAATACCTAACAGTCCAAATTATACCTAATAAATAACTTATAGGTTCCAATTTTAAACTACCGCCTTTTAACCAACTACCAATTTTAAACTACATTAGAAATACCTAATAGGTTCCAAATTCACTGCGTTTGAGATTTGGTCGAAGACTGAGTCCAGTGTTTGAACGCTATTTAAAAGAATTGAAAGACCTAACAGTTATACGTAAACTTATGCGTAACTAAATATGTGTACAGCTAAGAACGTAACCAAAGAGTGCGGAAAATGGATAAGCGAGGAACCTCTAGTTCTTCAATGACAAAATGAGAAACAAATAACGAGATCTAGAATTACAGAGCAATATTTCTAAGTTGGTTGTGTAATCCCGAATAAAAAATTTTGTCCATTCCTTTAGTTTTATATATATTATTACATTTGCTGTAAAAGACGAAGATAAAAGAAACATTTTTGCCAAAAGGGTACAACTGGTGTATCTCTGTTCTTTTTTTTTTTTTTTTTTTTTTTTTTTTTTTTTTTTTTTTTTTTTTTTTTAGCCTGTGATATTAAGTACTAACCTAGCCCAAATTATTTTATAATCAATTAACCTTGATAAAAGATTCACACTTTCAGAAAACTTAAATGGACCTAGATCTTTGACTGGAATTTAGATTTTAACAAATTAACATAAGGCTGTTTTGAATATTCCTAGTTATTTTGGGTAACGCTCAACTGTTAGTGGCGGTAGTTTAAATCCTTCTAAGCCTATGCTAAAGCAACAAAGTTTCTTCTCGTAACAATGCTCTATCTTTTTCGAGACTGCCTACCACCAGTGTTACCAGATACTTGGCAGAAGACTGCCAAGCCATGAAAGCAAAAGTAGATCGAATAGATCACTCCTAGAACTGAATATGCCGAAGGCAAGGCCGTATCCAGAGCCTAATGACCGCTAATTTGGATTTTGAGCGTGCCTTTGTGAGCTATTCAAGAGTGATTTATATCCATTGTATGTTCCTAGAATGCAACTCGCCTACCTTTTACTTCAACAGAAGATCCTATTTTTATCCTGATACAATTTTATCACATGAAAATAAAAAAGCAGTTTTCTCCACTATATAATTGACGGCAGAAGTCGAAAGGAGATGTTTGTTTCTTATCTACGATAATTCAAAGTTGATGATAAGTTAAGTATATTCAAATTTAATTCATTTTTGTGGTTTTTCGCAAGGACTAGGAAGAGTTGAAGGAGGAATTTTTTTTTTTTACTTTGATTGAAAAGGAGGAATATGAAAAGAAGATACCATATTAAATGATAGTCCTTATTAGGGATAAAATAAAGGCTGATTGGTTTTGGCATAGTACTTAGGGACTATTTTCTTTAGTATTTCTGCTCCGTTGTTGCTTACCTTTGTTATAGTTAAGGTTGGCCTCACAATTTTTTATCATAGGGTATACTAAATTATTTTTGGATGCTTTTTTGTTTTATGGTATTTCAGTCATTTTAGTACTTTGCGGTTGCTTCTGCGGATGATTATTGTTGGGTGTCGGGAATTTCCTTGTCTTTAAAAATTCTTCTTTTTATCTCCATTTCATAAAAGGAATTTTTCCATGGGGCAACGCTGAATTGAAATACTAAATATTGTAAATTTTTTTGGTGTATTTTTTGGTTGATCGTAATTTGAGTAAGAACAGTGTGAGGTTTATTAATTTAGTCTATTGAGGATAAAAAAATTCAAATCTTTTTTCTTTCAGGAAAACGAGAAGAAAATAGTTCCATGGCTCTACTGTGGCGCCATCTTCTATTTATGGCGCCTCTTTGCATTCATTTTTGCGACCATCGTTAACGACATGATTTTCGCCTATAACATTATGATGTGTTTGCTTTGGATTTTTATTATTCTAGCGGGGGCCTACGGATGGATTGTCTCCTATTCCTTGTATCTCGATCTTTGTGATCTAACACGACTTGAAGACATAGCCCACTTGAGGGTAAGTTTTTATCATTTGGCTTTATGGCACTTTCAGTAAAGTTTTGTTTTTTGTTGTGTTGCGTCAGTGTCACTTATATGTCTGGCGATGGTATTAGATGCTATAATCGAACTAAGTTCTCAAACATATTTGTGTTTTCACCAAAAAATCTGCATATTTACCGCATCATTGGCCGGTCTTTTTGTGTCTTGGACTTCGCGAAATTGTGTATAGCTACCATGGCTAAGGCTTGGATTGATGTAGCAGTGTATAATAAGGATCATAACTAAATGTTTCCAAGAAAAACATGGTAAAAGTCCCTCTTTGGTTTTTTATTGAAATTAAATAAAAACACTATTTTTTTTTTACTGAAAGTAAGGAGCAACATTAAAACCTAAAACGAACAGAAATTAGTCCGTATATGCTAAAATTCGAGTCTTTCTCTTAACTCTACTTTTTTAAAACAGTAGAAAACTCTAGCATAAAGAGCGGGGCGTTGAGGAGGAAAAGCCCCTTACATATACAGACTGATTTCTGTTCGTTCTCAGGTCGTAACTTTTGATAGGTAAGACTAATCCTGATGAAACTTATATATTTAAAATCAGCATTAAAATACAATTCTTTTGATGTAACTATTGGTATCGAAATTCCGTTTTTTAGAGTTTCGATTACTATTGAGCGGGGTCGCTCCTTACTACAGTTCGTTACCACGAACTGTTTGAAATTGATTTTCAATAAGATAAGTTATAAAAGAAGTGCAAAATTGCATAGCATTGAGCACAAAACATGACAAGTTTCCTGCAGAATTTTTTTTTGTTTTGATTTTCCCCCTCCAACAAAAGATTTGCAAGAGGTTATTCAGAATGTTGTTTTTAAAACAAAAAATCTGCTAGTTTCTTTTTTCTATGTTGATTTTTTTCCTATATTCTCTATGTTTTCTATATTTTTTAAATATTTTTCTATACTTTTTTCTATGTCTCCAGAAAGAAGGGGGAGAACCTTAGATCGGAAAAAAAATGAATTCATATCTGTAGCCCCGATTATTTTTGTCATTTTGTAGACTAGTTTTTTGAGTTGAAATTTGTGTTAAATTTGACGTTCAGGCTATAAATGAAAGGTTAAAAACTTATTATTTCCACAACATCCCCAATTCATAAGAAATTGCAGCTTAAATTAGGAAGTAACTGGTGAAAGAACTTGTCGGACGACAGGCATACAAATAAAAACAAATTTGCTCTAATCGTACAACAGAAAAATACTTGGTTTAGGAAGCCATTATGTAGTCACGTGGCCATTTTCAAATTAGTGATCGGTTGAGAGTTACGAACACTTACCGATTATTTAGAGCAAGACGAACAAGCTGACAGTTTTTGATAGTAAAACTAAAAAGTTTGTGTTAAAAATATTATGTAGCCGATTCTGCTATCGGAATCCTATTTACTTACATGTATATGTATACAGTTTACCTGACGTTAAGGTTATAAATAAATATGATATTACTTCCACAGCTTGCTTAGTTTATACGAAATTACAGCAAACATTTTCAAGCATGCCCTGCTTCTTTTTTGGTATCTTTGTCGGGTTATCTTTGGTATCTTTGTCGGGTTGGGTTTCTTCTTGTTTCATGATGTTAATAGGGCTCCTTGAACTTAGTAGCCGAACATTTTATTTCCAGGACTAATATTTTTACGGTTGGTGCTCTGTGAGTTACGTTTTGTGGAAAAGCTATTCGGGCATGAAATGGAATGAATGTGAAATAGAAAACACAAAAAGTTACGCTAAATTGTGACAATCTTGCGATATATTTGGTGGGCCGAGGCCTAATACTACCTCCTCCTCTCTAGATAAATGCTTGTCTCCAAAGAGTTCATAGAATTCAATTCCCTTTAACACTAAAGTTTTTAAATGTGCATACATAAGCAAACCTTGATATTAGCTGTGTATTGCCCTAACTGTGTGAGAGACGCAGAAACGTTCCTGGGGGGGGGGGGGCGACCGGGACAGTTACCTTGGATGCCGTGGCTTGGAGGCGCCGTGGTTGGAGTATTGCCAATTTTTACTTCAATTCATATGTTTTTTTCCTTATATTTGAGTCAGGAGGAGGTGTTGTAATTAGTTTTACCCCAGGCACCACCAACCCTAGGAACGGCTGTGGAGAGACCCCAATAAAAAAAGATGTATTATTTTTTCATATTTTCCCGAGCGTTTAAGGCATTATTTAAGTAACTGAACAAATTTATGTTTAAACAGTTGACACTACAAGAATATATTAAATGGTTTGGATCTTCTTGGTTCCGGCTCGTTAGTATAATTTGAACTATCAGTTGGACAAAGGTTAATCGCATTGGGAGAAATGAACTTTTTTGACCATTCTGACTTTGACCAGCCAAATTAAGTGTTGCGCGAAATCATGATAATTTTACTCTAATTTATCTAATTGTGTAATTTAATTTAAAATTAGATGGTATCATTTAAGCCAGGCTGACAGCTTTATACTAATTTAATGAGCTTGATGAATAGCTTTAAGACTTGTATATCTCCTAAATTTTCCTATATACAATAAATCATACTTTATACTTATTGCTGTATTTGCTCTAATATTAGTGCAAAAAATAAACAGATCACCTAAACCAAGTGATATAACTTTCTGAGTTCCAGAACTTGACAATGCTGACTCTCGTGTATGCTAAGAAAAGTTTTTACCTAGCTTGGAAATGCTAAAGTACCAAATACATATAAATAAAAGAAGATTTGCCGCCAAAACTTTTCTTTTAAGCTGAAAACAACGATGTTCTAAGATTTTGTTTTGACTATTTCAAAATTATGAATTTTCTAGGGCAATATTAAATTTTTGTCAGTGTTGCCACGTTGAACCTTGAAAAAATAAGCGAGATTAGTTTAATTTGATAATGCTTTTAAGTATGAGTATAAAGATCGTTCAAAGCCATTGGTGGCACATAGGGCGTAGATGATTATTGACATTTGAGTTGTTGGGTCTTTTTTACGGGGACAGGTAGCAAATATATCATCCAGCTTGGTCAAACTCCAGGCCCCTTATAACACATTTACTACTACTGGTAATAACTCACTGCAGAACCAAGCCACCTGAGGTCAACACAGCTACAATCTGTATCTACACAAATACAAACATTAGCTATCTGTAGAGCCCTAAGGATAACTACAACTTCGAAAAAAATTCCTCCTTCTTAAGCTGTTTGTGCCAAATTTGTTTAGCTTTTTTTTACTAATTTTCCACCCAAGTTTCTTTTTTTTTAATATTGGTGCTCGTTACCATCAATAACTGCATCCTACAATATTAAGAATTCTAATTTCTTAGATTTGAATTTTAGATTTTTTTTTAATTTTTTTAATAGATTTAGATTTTTTAGATAGATTTCGTTTTTCTTTTAAAGAATTTTTAAAATATTCTAAATTTTTTCTAGATTTTTTTAGATTTTCCCAGATATAATTTTCATTGGCATTAATACTCTAATGATGTACAAAATTTGTATGTTTAAACAGTTTTGTTATGTTTGGAGAGATTGACAATATGGGGGTCAGAGGATTTTTTTTACAGTGGGGGAGAGGGTCAAAAACTGAAAAACAGATTTTGGGCCACTTCCTAGGGCCTTTGGGCGAATTCCCCTCCTTCTTTGGTCGGGCATTCACACAAAGAAAAGAAGAACCAGAATTAGTTTTAATGTTGGTTTAAATTTTATGGTTTATGGCTAATGGTTTATAGTTAATTTTATGGTTTTTGCTTTCAGATGGGTACAATGAGCTCATTAAATGTTGGTTTGAGCTCTCGACCAACGACGCCGTTCAGCACCGTATCCACATCTCACATGGTTTGAGTGATTTTAAATATTAAATTTATCCGTCCATTATGTGTGTGTTACTTGTGCTAATATATATATTTTTATCTGTTTATAAGGCATTCTTGCATGTGTGACATATCATATGAGTATCATGGCACCTGGATGTGTTTACATTCTAAATAGGCTTAGATGTTTTAAGTCTTAGAAGTTCTTGGTTGTAGATAGCTATTTTACTTCGGGGGAAGGGAGGGGGATTACTGTTTTGCAGCGCTTAGCTTTACACTCGCTCTTTAAAGTTTCTCTAGAGGTGAACATTTTTCTACGAGTACTAAAATGTCCCGCGTTAGAAAAAAGAAATAAATTGGATATTTTTTTTTCTTATTTTACAATTTACATGAAGTTAAACAAAATATTTTATGAGTTTTAAATCAAATGTGGTTTAATTTTCTTTATTTTTCTGCTCGTCTTTAAAATGTGGAAGGGCCTATGTCCCTGCCTTAAGAAAAATCAATAGCGATATTGGGAAGTGTAAAAAAAAATTCGGCCACTGTTATCAAACAAATGTATTTTGCGTTAGTTACAATGTATTTCGAATGTCATATGCCGAAATCTAGTATTTACTCAAAAATAAGAACTGAGCTAAGGGGAATCTCCCCTAATTTCGTATGGCAAGTCCAATGGTCTCGGTAGCAATTTTTTGACCGGTTTTACTTTCCGTGATACGATCTTGTATCTGCAATACTAAAAAAAATTCAATTCGTTTTCCATATTCAATATTTAGAACGGACATAGCAGAGCTGTTAAACCTAAAATCTACACTCAACGGGAAATAGAGAAATAAAGAGAAGAAAGAAAAATCTGGGAATCCTATTGACGGAATTCCGTCCTATGATGGAATGGTTATCTTCTCGAAAATTTGAAAAAAAAGCAATACTCTGTTTTGGGTGAGGACATTCTCTTTGCTATGAGAAAAATATCGGGATTGTGCGTCAGAATTAAAAACTTATTTACTTTATTTTAAATAAAAAATCCTAGAATTAGATTTAATTCCTGTTAAAATATTTGTACTTTTTGCTTGCACTCCCGAATTACGTCCAATTTGGAGTTAATCCTTTAGAACTTTGACGCCAAACTCGTGTTTGAGTGACAAAATTTAAACACAATTATCTGTGAATTTAATTTTGACTGAAAAACTGAGGTTTTCAAAACAACCATATTGATTAGTATTTCCACTTTGTGGTTCATTTATCTCTGCCATTATACCTATTTAGTTCTAGATTAGGTATAAAGCTAATTCTTGAATCCCATATTCATTCTACCGTCTTATTTTATGACCTTCACTGGATATCTTGATTCTTATCAGTACGTGTTTAACCTAGGGCTATATCCACACAGAGGGGGGATTGGGGGGCTATCTTTCTATTAAACTGATAGCAAATATAAAAATCAATTATCCATGGTTTCTCTAATAAGAAAGAAGTAATTATTTTGTTGTTACTGTAGTTTAGAAGAGGCTTGCACTACGATTGCCATAGTTTTCTTTCGTCGATGTTTAAAAAAACTGAATAACTGTTTGGTTAGAATGCGTTTAAAGATAGAACACGAATAAGGTAATAATAATGTGTATTAACACTTAAATGTGGAGAAGAAAGGGAATGAATTCTTTTATTGTGATAATCAATTATCTTACTATAATAAATTAAATAAATTTATTAAAATATGATGACGATCTACTATCAGTGGTAGATAATAAATCGCCATCTATTATTTATTAATAATAGATGGCAGTTTTTATCGCGATCTGACATGAAGGCCTTCGCTCAAAGAAAATTTGCTTTTTCTACGAGAATTTCCTCTCTTTTTCTCAAATTTTTCTTTTAAAGATTATTTAAACTGTAGAATCGACTGAGGACAATAGTTGTCCCAGTTATTGTTGAGTAAAGAGTCTCTACCTCTTTATAATTTGTAGTAGGCTAAAGAGAGCTTGTTCTTTTACGAGCTCCCTTGCTTTCTCCTCCATGGTACCAGCCAAAGTCTCCTAAGGTTCCTTTGCCTTCGCTCGCCTGTCTTCATTTTCTTCCAGAAACGTTGCCTGTTAAAAAAAACTTATTTAGAACATTTATTCTTTACAAAAGAATGTCGAGAATATTAAAATAACTTGTCAAGTAGTGATAGTTTAATATTTATAGTTAAATAAAATTTGCTAAGAAAATTGCTAAATGAATTGATCGCTTACATGGCAACACTGTCTTTCAACATACCGTACGATCATGAATAGCTTCAAGGCAGTAAAATACTCGGCCTCCTTTTTTCAACATCGCAGTATAGGCCAATTGGGCATATGGGTGAAAGTCAAGAATAGCGGGTCTTCAGATGGAGACCAATAACAAAAAGAGACACATTCTAGTTAGATTGCTAATTTTGTGTTCATTTTTATAGATTTTTTTCACGTTTTTGGCAATTTGCCCGAGCCTCCCTTCTAAGTTTCTTATAGCCCTAGGCTATGCAAAAAAAAAAAACTGAAAAAAACAATAACGGAATTTTTTCTTTATAATATGCTGCAAGTATCGATGAAACATATTTTCTTGTTTTGGATCAGTTGTTTTCTACATAGCCTAAGGCTATATGAGACCATTAGAAGAGAGGGGATGAATTATCAAAAAACTCCAACATAATGATGAAAATAGCATAACACTAGCAATCAAAAATGTCTCTCTGTTTTTCTAGCATGTCTCCTAAAGAGACGCTATTCCTGACCTTTATAGGATCTCTGTATTAATTAACTTTTGTCTGTGTTCATGGTGACTAATTATTTGTTCGAGTGTTGCATTGCTTGTTCTATATTTCTGATTTCTATTCAGTTAATAAATCTATGGCCTTGATCTGACCTTCAACGTGAAAAGTTTAGTCTCCTTATTTAATGCCCGAGCCACACCATAGTCACAGTCGATGAAAAGAAGTTAAATTTTATGAACGAAAGGGGTTTTTCTTGGTTTGACGATATCTGTATTTCGGAAAGGAAGATTCATGCTACCTCTTCTTGTCAGGCGTCGAATTCCTGTTACAAATAGAAAAACAAATATGCTGCTTCAAGTGTCCATCTTTTCTAGTTTCAAAAAATTACGCCTTAATTTTTGACTGATTCGTCAACCAAAAATTTCGTGTTTGAAAGTTGTTTCAATTCAAGAAGTTATTGATGGCGTACATAATTAGCGCTGTTGTGTGTAATTTTTATTGTATCGAAAAGTGCGACTATAATGTGACCCGGGCATAAAACTGCAATTTTTGCTTGTTTATTTAGCATGTGTACGGTGTATATCTTTAACTATGTACAAATTAATCCGTCCTTTCTGTTTTGTATATTTCTGCCAAATAAAACAATGTAATTGTAACGATTTCTTCTAGGTAAGGTTTATATTATGGAGAGACTTTCACTGTGTGTAGCGACAGAATAGTTCCTAGGGTTGGTGGGGCTCGGGGAAAATCAATTATAGTGCCCCCTCTCGAATCAAATATAAGCAAAAAAAGAACCAACCGGAAAAATTGGATCAGTGGGCAACCCCTCAGCAACCCCCCCCCCCCAACCACCTTTGAACAGTTTTGTGTAGCGAGCACATTATAGTTGATGCTAATAGTGACAGGAGGAGCATTTACGCTATTTTTACCATTTTATTAAGTATTTTTTTTATTAATATTACAAAAATGTATATTTTACTCCTTATGAAGCATCAAATTAAAAAGAACACATACACTAAAGAGAATAGGATGCATGTTAGAATCGGTACTGGCGCTTGCATTAACGCCATCTAACGTTTGGTGACTTTGTTTGACCCAAAATTGCTACATACTTGTTTTTTTTAGGTACTTTAACATACAGGGAAGGATAGAAAAGTAAAATTTCAATCACCAGTATGCCTGCCAGCTTCAATTCAACTAGCCTACTTTGAATTCAAGTTTTCCCAAGGTGTCCTGGGTCTATTTTGTAAAAACTGGATTTTGACTTGAAGCGATCTTGAAAACAAAATTTTTTTAGTTTTTCACTTTCAGCTTTAATCCTATTGTACTGCTGATTAACCACATCGAATATCCAGTTTTCAGCTGCTACTTTTTGATGAAGTCACCAGACGCTATACTCTAGGTAAGGTTAGTAGTTATTTAATCTCTATCTTTTTATGTTAAACCACCAAACCTGCCACTCCTAAATTCTCTTTGATATACTCCTTTTGTTATTCTATTCTTAATTTTCAAAAAGTAAACTTAATGATTTAGCTAGGCTACCGTGCAGAGGTTAAGTTATATATCCGATCTGCTTAGGTTTGAATACTATCAATTCTATGAGGAGCGACGTCTCTCGAGAAGACCAGTTAACAACCCAGTCGTGTGATATTGCAGTGGATTGATGCTCTGCTTGAGACTACGAGGCCCAGGGATCGGTCCCCGCCGCCACAAGGCTGGGCGACAGGGTCGCTACTTGCCCTCGCAAAAAAAAGATCCAGTAACTGAATCGACGGCTCAACGCTGACGCCGATGTCGACGCCGGTACTATCAATGCCTCTGAGGGATCTTTTATTATCTCTTTTTATAGTGTTACGACAATGTGCAGTAATGGAGTTCTTCTGGTTTTAGTTCGGGCTATTCAGCCTCTGTTTGGTTATGTTGTTTTATTATAAGTCGCCTACTCGTCGTAGTATGTTTCTACACGTGAATATATAACGAGTTGGAGTTAATAGGCCTAGGGTTGCTTGTATTGGATGTCGAATTCTTTGATGTGACTATAGCCAAGTGTTGTGAGACATCTAGTGACTAAGACCAGCCTAGGCTTGCTCAGTGCCTCTTTTCCACTGATCTTGAAAGTAGGGCCCCAGATCCAAGGGTCGTAACCAGAGATTAGCCGATGTCAAGAAATCAGTTACTACTCGAAATAATTATTCATTTTTAGTGGGGAACCCCCTGCAACACAACCCTAAAAATTATCCTAGACAAGTGTACTCGGATTCTTGAATAGAGTTGCAAGCCAAGATACCTCTTTACATGGCTGTAATGAAAAGAAGTTTAAGACAGATCCGTCGTGCTTAGCGGATGAAGGATAATATGTCGCAAAAAATTGTGCTTTCTGGCAATTTAGCTTGATCAAAATGAAAAGTATAATGCACCAATTAGAAGTAGTCGATTTAGAAGAATTATGAATTCTTCTCATTGAGAAGAAGTCATGAGAATATATTTAGAGAGTGTAGAAACTTCACCTAGGGAGTAGATAGTACAGCTCTAAATAGAAGTAGAGACCGGCAGTTGTGTTGGCCTAAAGTAGCCTAGTTCTGCGACGGGTTGTCACTTGTAGTAATATCGAACCAATTAGGATCAAACCACACTTTTTGCAACGCATATTCTTTAATATGCGTTTAGTCAAACTGATACCTAAAACTATCTTTAGACGATTCAATTATATCAGCCATATTAATCAGTTACGCAATGGTCCTGCTATCCGCTTGATCGATATCCTAGTTACATCATCTCCTTGTTTATCCTACTCTAAGCGACTTCCTCTTCTTAACGTTGATTTTCAAGGCTCTACCTAGTCAGTTATAACGAGTAAGCCTCTATCTCGTTAAACGACTACCTTAGAATATCTTTAGACGTTTCTCTTGGAAAACATCAAGCATATCTTTCTCTACCTTTCAAAGCGCCCACAGTTCGAGTCATACTTGCCCAATAGACTATGACATAACCCCTCATCAGAAGAATCCGATACACGACAAGAAGTGCATTACTGGTCACTTTACATTTATACTGACGTTTTCCTAATATTGGAATATAATAGAGATTTTAGATTAAGATTTTATTTTCACAAATAAATAAACTTAACAACACTTTCGAGGGGGAAATAAATTATGAGGGTTTGTGGTTGCACGAAAGTCCACTTAACTTTGTATCTATTAGCACAGCTATTAAAAAAGAGAAAAACTCCACTATTTAAATAATTCTACTATAAATAACCCGAAAATAAAGTCACTATAATCTATATATTAAACAAAAAATCAAAAATTAAAATAGCTGAATTAAAAATAGTAATAGATAAACAAAAATATAAAAGAAAAAAATAATAACAAATCCATAAAACAATCATCCAATAATACGGAATTTCAACTTCATATTTCAATCGAAAATATTAATACGTACACAGGAAAAACATTCGGAATCGAAGTTTGGAATTCAAAGAAATAATTATTTTCTTCAGTAATTTCCATCTACTCTGTGGATTTCTTCAGGCTAATCTGAATGGAGCTCCTTCCTGATGTGATGACTGATGGCGCACAGTTCCAGTAACAACTGATAAAGGAGTTAAATAGAAGCCGTTCACCTTCATATTATTGAATATATACAAAAGAAGGTGGGTCAACCAGTTATTCAAGTTTGATTTACATAGCTTTGTTCTAAAGGACTGTGAATACGATTCAACATATTTTGTCAGATTTGCAGGATATGGCACACAATGCCTTTTGGTTTCACATCATGTCAATCTTTTCGGTTCTAATGTTCTGACCAAAGAGTATGGGTATCTTATAAGAGTGGTATCTTTGCGCCATTTAGCGTTTGGCGACACTTGGCATTTTTTCAAGCTTTGTAATCGTTTGTATGTCAGGAACTGAGATCAGACACTTATTATTAGCCCAGTTATACTAATTATACTAATCAAATTAATTATTATTATTATTACATTGAAAAAAAAATGCAAAGCGTCGCCAATGTCAGTCCCACTCTCAGGGGCGCCGTCAGAAAATTTTCCGGGGGACAGATGCCAAAACAACAGCGGTGACTGGGTGACAGATTAAGTGGATAAGGGCACCAAACTACGACTTTACCCTGAGGAGGACGAATTTGCAATCAATTTGAAATCCTGAGAAGCTAATTGATTTGGAAGCATCAATAACTATATTTTAGCTTCCCAGTTACAAAAGAAGTAATGCCACACAGTGACAGTACTGGATTCAATCAAGTTGATTCGCTTTATTTGTAATGAAATTAGGCTACGTTTGGTGATCTTTAATTGTGTATCAGCTATAATGAGGGGGGGGGGGAGTGAGTCATTGTTTAGGTGGGGATAGGGTAGATTACTACAAAAATATATTTTAATGGACAAGCTGCTTACTTTTCAAGAGGCTTTAGACAAATATTGAAAGAGGTAGAGGGGAATAGAAATAAATTTAATATTTTTTCCATACAGCTAATGTGTTACATTCCCATATCTACCAGCACAGAGGTGGAAAAGGCAAGGCAGGTCATCGTCAGCCCCGCCAGGAAATTTCTTTGGGGTGGCAAATACTACTAGGAGCTTAGTTTTCATTAATTTTAAATGGTATTATTTTTCCTTTTATATTTATATGAAGTACTTCAATGAATCTATAAAAAAATGTATGTAATATATGTAAATTATATCTTGGTTATGCCTGGGTATGATTTGGGAAAAAATCAAAACTTAAATAAAAAAAGAGCTTTTCAGCTGAAAGCAAGAAACAGATTCAAACCCTATTTCAACAGATTATTCTTTGTATGAAGGGGAAGATCTCCTCCTTAGCTCCTTACGTTTATTATGAAATTTGGCTTTTTTCATATTTTTCAAGAAAATTCGCAATTTGAAAAAAAATTTTAAACACTAAAAAAACTTTTGTTTAGTGAGCAAGGTGTTGAGAAGGGGGACAGTCCCTCTTATATATAGAGTAATTCATATTTGTTTTAAGTTTCCAACTTGCTTCTTACTTTAATTGAAAAACCTTTTCTATCTGTTTAATTACATTTCATGAAACTGTAAGGTTTTGTGAATATAATACTTCTGGCAATGCAGAAAAAACGATCAATATTTCAATGATCCCTGTTTGGATTTTGATGGGTAGTCAAACAGTTTATGGTAACGAACTGCAAGTAAAGAGCGACCCATCTCAATAGTAAGCATAACTCTAAAAAACGGAAATTTGATACCAATATATATATTATAAGTATTGGCTTATTATGCTGATTCTAAATTTATAAGTTTAGTCATACCCATCAAAAGCTACGAGCCCGAGAAAATTTGTCTGATTTTTGAAAAAAAAGAGGGAAAGACCCCTTGAAGTCATAGAATTCATACCATCAGATTCAGCGTATGAAAGAACTTACAGTAGAGGTAGTTCGTAATCTCATATCTGCAAAAATCTGAAATTTTTGCCAGAAGAAAATTCACGGGGTGCGTGTTTATTTGTTTTTTTTTATTGTTTTTTTCCCATGGGTAATCGTATTGACCTAGCACCTTGCTCTTTCCGCTAAAGTTTAAATTTTGTCCAACAACTTCTGAAGCACAAGGGTCGTTTAATTCAAACAAGGGTCGTTTAATTCGTGAAGAGCAAGACCTTGAGGAGGGGGGAACCCTCCTCGTATACTTGATAATTTCTGTTCGTTTTAAGTTTTAATGTTGCTCCTTACTTTCAGTTGAAAAGTTTTTTTTTCTTTATTAAATACCTAGAGACAAAAATTTTTCTAAAGGCAATGGAAAAGTATGTCAATGAAAATGAAAGTAAATAAAAATGAAAAAAGTAAGTAATTACAAAAAATATACAAAACAATAGACTACTTACAAAACAAAGATTTACTCTCAGGATTCAGTTCTGTTGAGCAACGCCGAAGCGTTGGACGTGCGACTATGTTCAACGCTTCTTATTTTTATTATTATATCTTATTATATTTTTCGATATTTAATACTATCGACAGTTTTGAACTTGGTTATCCAACACCAAAATATTTAATGCCTTTATACTCAGTGTTTATAGTAAGGCATTATCAAGTAACGCATTATCAAAGTAGTTTGTTCAAAGTAAAATATTGAAACTAATATTTAAAAAATCAAATAAAAATGCTAAATTCAATATTTTTAATTTAATTTTGAATACCAAAAGCCAATATATTTGACACATTTATGCTTCATAACTGTAAAAATTAAATACTTTTCAAAGTGACAACTAGATAACTACAATCACTCCTGAAAAAATTGATATAAAACACTAAAAACGTATCCATTCAGGGGAAATATTTCTGATTATAACGGCTTCATATATCAACTCATGGGTACTCTTGCAGTTCAAGTGAAAGTTGACGGCATATTCTTACCAAAATTGCCCCTTAATAAGTTATTTTCCTTGTGTTTTCCACAATTATACGAACTTTCTTGTGTTCTAGTAACTGCACTAATTACTAATAAACAAATGCAGATTGAACATAAAAACTGTTCGTGGAAGACTGGCTAGGGTTCACTCAGTCACAAATTAGAACTTATATTTTCCTTATTAAGGGTCAAAATCCGTTGGCAGGCAGCCAACAATAGGGCAACAATCATTGTTTCCACGGTTTTTCCCTATTCTGCTGTCTTTCCTTTGGTTTCCTTATAATTACTTTATAGTCCCAAATTTCCAGGGGGGGCATGACCCCCCTGCCCTCCCCCCTGTCGGCACCCATGTCCACTCTAATGATCGTAAAACAACTATCTGTCCAAGAAACATACCTATAAACATGTTATTATATATATTTAACAATTCAAACTTCAAAAACATAATTCAAAACTATGTATCGTAAAAAAAAAAAAAAAAAAAAAAATCAAAAGCCAAAGGTGCTAACTGGATATACTGGTTACCTTATGTAGTTTCTGGTTCACAAGTCTCCGGACAATCTTCAATTTGTCCTCATCGTTCGAACTTCACAAGCGAATACACACTGGCGAAAAAATATTTATTATTTACAACTTTTTCGTCAGCGTGAATTCACCTGTAACTCGTCAAATTGTAATTCAGTTAAGCATCTCCCAATACTTCAAGAACCATGACCCAGCCAGCTCATTTTCTATTGCTCCAAGTTTGTCATATCTTTTTTATCATTACCAAAATGCAAAATAAGCAGTTCATGCTTGGTACAAAAATACATTAAAGAAACAAGAAAAATTAAAATATTCAACAAAAACTAGAAGTAAACCCTGAACTTCTTTTAAAGAATTTTGTTTCCTTCTTCCTCTTCGTAATGTTTTTCTTCTTCCTCTTCTAACTTAATTTATGTTTTCTTCTTCTTTTGTAAGCACCTGAGATCTTTAGTTTCCTTCAAGACTGGAATGCTAGGCGGAAATACTGCAATTCTTTTGCAGTATTTTTTTTTTTTGCAGTATTTTTTTGCAGCAATTTTTTGCAAAAATACATTAAAAAAAACAAGAAAAATTAAAATATTCAACGAAACTGAACTTCTTCTCAAAGAATTGTTTCCTTCTTTTTCTTCGTAATGTTTTTCTTCTTCCTCTTCTACCTTAATTTATGTTTTCTTCTTCCTTTGTACGCACCTGAGATCTTTAGCTGCCTCTAAGACTCTGGAACGTTAGACGGAAATACTGCATTTTTTAGTTTATTGAAACTTAAAACCCAAGTAAAGTATTCCGTATAAAAGCAGGCTACCACCACTTCAATCCCCTACTCTTTACAGTTGTTTGATCTTTTGCCCCCTCCCTTAATTTTTTTCCCTTGTTTTTCAGGGGTTATTGTCCGAAGGGGTATTTTCTGTGGGGGGGATATTTTTCGCTTAAGTCTATAATTGTTCCAACGGGACACCCTAAGTTGTTCCGGAGATTTTGCAAGTATTCCATTTTGATAACCTGGTAACAGCAGTGTCATTTACTTTACTGTTTAATCTCACACAGATTAAACGTTTCATAAGAGGTTATAGTACAAACATTTGGTGGATTGAATATAAGAATTGTTTAGTCCCTTCCCCCTCTTCAAAAACAAAGCTCGAACTTTTCATGCTCCCTTTTCCGTTCCTTCCCCCAACAGTCCCTAAAATTTTCAATTCCATCATTCAAATCTTTCTTGATGTATTGCAGATATACTATTTTAATGACCTGGATACACAAAGCGTCTTTCGATTTCCTCTAGCCCCTCCTCCAATTGAGAGTTTGAGATTTTCTCCAAAAAAATTCCCGAAAGTTTCAACTGAATCCCCTAATATATTCTATGGAGTCAACCCAAATTTGAACCTGATAATGACAGGCACAGGTCCCGTTAAAACTATTGTTTAAACAAAATCAAGACGTGGCATCCATAGCTTAGGTAAGCCATCTACCATTACCATCACCATTGTTTTCGATCCCCTGAGGCATTCAGGAGATACTGCGGATAGTATAAAAAAATCTGATGCTTGTCATTTCCAGAGGGGAGCTCGGGAAACTAGCCTAGCAAACAACCCCTAAGAGCTCGTAGCTGATCAGACAGCCAAAACCAAACATAGCCATTTTTTCTAGTAAAACGTATCTGAGGTAAATGGATTATTTTCATTGTTTAGGGCCATTGCCACTGGGCCTGTGGGGTCGATTTTTACCTTAGATGTATTTTTACTAGACTTTTCAACGTTTCTGAACAAAATGGATGTCTAAAAGTTTTGACCCAATATAATAGGTTTAGTGGGAGCCGGGTATAAAAAAGGGCACAGCAGTGAGGCTTGTTGTCCTAAAATCAATTTTTGCAGCTACTACTAGCAAATCTCTGCACCATTCAAGCCTCTTGAGGTCAACAAAGCTGTGTATACTCTTCCCTCACCCCAATCTATTCAAAGCTTTACTCTTTACCCCCTCCTAGGGTTTAATTTTCTTAAAAGCCTAACATATGACCACTTCTCATGCCATTCACGGGTAACCTGCTTTTTTGGCCTGCAGATTGGATTGGTGGCAAAAAAGCACAATCCGTGGCAATGTGTCATCTATAATTCCTAAAAAATGGCCTAGCCATCTTACAGTATTTTTCATTATAAACCTAGAAATGCGGACGTAGCACTTAAAATTACACTAAAACTTCTCAATTTCTAATCAAATGAGCTTCCTTTCCCATTCTCTGCAAGCATCCATGTGGCCACTGAAGAAAAGATTGGTTCTTATTGGACCCTGTTTGGGGGAGGGGGATACCAACATGTTTCTATTTTTTTTATCTGCATGGGGATCATCCCAACCTTCCGGATGTTGGTGTCAAGCCGATCAGGACTAATGTTTATCAGCCCTTGTTAGGGCCTCATTTCTGGGGGGAGGTGGACCATGCACTGTAAAAAAATTTTACCTTAAATTCTTATTTACCTAAAAACTCACTGTTCCAAACAGACGACAGGAAAAATTTTTGGCTTGTTCCTGGGCTCCCTAAGCCACCATAGAATGATATCTATCTATTCCACAAAACAGAGCACTTTTGTATATATATATATATATATATATATATATATATATATATATATATATATATATATATATATATATATATATATATATATATATATATATATATATATATATATATATATCCTGCTTATTAATCTTGTCAGGGCCTTAAACTATTATTTGTAAGGAAACAAGAATACCTACATTATGTTTATTTGATGCAAATATTAACGTTCTCCAAAAAACATGAAAAAATAAAAACTAATGTCGGAAACTTCCTTATAATATTATTTTGTTTTTCGTGTCTAAAAGGTTATTCGGGTTCGGACTAAGCCTTTAATACCCTTAAATTTCTCTACAGTTTCATTAGACTATAACAATAAGTGAAAAGAACATGAGAAAGAGACGATAAATGCAAATTGTAATACCCCCCAAAAAAGGCGCAAAAACGGATGTTAAAATGTTAATTTAAAACCTTTTTTTTTCTTTTTAATCTTATCAGGGCACCAAACAATTTTCGTTAAGGAAATTACGATTTTTGGTATAGAAATAATTTAGTTCTGGTATCAATACATAAGTAGTTCGTAAGCTAAGGAATAAAATGTGAAAAATAATAATAAAGTTACTAATTGTATACAGGTTATAATGTTCAAAAATGATAAAATAAACGAAGAATAAAATAAGCTATTCACTGCGCATGCTCGATTTTTGTCCGTTTGAAGCTTCTTCCGCAGGTTTAACAAAACCAGATTGTATCCTTGGAGGCATATTTGGGGTTTGGTCTACCGTAGTTAATCGCTCAATTGTACCTTCAACGTGGCCAATGCCGGGCACTCCGTCTGCTGAATATATTACTTGCTCCACATGTTGTATATGAGCGTTGGGGGCTCCAGCCTGGTTTAAGCTTTCTAGCACTGGGGCTATTAATGTGTGAGATGTTTCAGGAGGGAGAGCTGCTGAAGGGTTTCCGTATGGGACGGGAATATCGTTGTACGTAGAGTGGGTCTTGAAATTTCCCGAAATGCAGAAAACACACATATATTCATACATATTTTCCCAATATATCTTAATCTATTTGCTATTTCGGTCCGGGAGCTACACAGTGACGTCTCTTACAGAGAGGAGAGCATGTACTACCATCCCAGTTGTGACCAGTTATTTAGTTTGGGACGGGGGTCAGTGGCGTGACTCTGTAAGCTCAGCCAGAGTCGACCCAGCTCTAAATGGGAACCTGGAGAAATCTGGGAAAGGTCTGCAGAAAGGGTGTGTGAAAGCACAGGATGGTTGGCCCCTAGCCCCCCATTGCCCTTCCTGGCTGAAGGGCCATGAAACAGAGATCAGCACCACCGGTTTGGACCTTAAGGGTCTAGTGCCGTCTTACTTACTCACTTACTTTTTTACTTATGTACTACTACTAGTTCCTCCTCCACGAGATTTTGAAACCTACCTTTTAAGGGGAGATTTTCACTGAGAAATGCTTTTTTGTACTTTCATAGAAAAGGAAATAAGTAAACGATAAATTTCAACCCCCCCCCCCAATTTTCAAAATGTAATTTTGTCCCCTCAAAATTATTGTGAATTGACAACACCGCTACTACCAGGCAGCAGGTTTCACAAGCTGTGATTCCAGTAGTATGAAACTTTGAAGCATACTTGCGCTCGGCCTATGAAGATTAGCAATCTAAAAAATTCGTGGACTGTCTTTAGCTACAAGTACCTGTTTAGGTTTGAAGCAAATCTCAGCAATCTGCCACTGACATGACCAATCACGGGCAAATGGTAGCTTTGGCACCTTTTCTGCGTCATACCTGACCTTTGTTCGCGGTATGTATTATTTAGTCTTCTTTTGTGATTGTACTTCAATATTGGAGACAAAAAACTTGTTTTTGACTACTAAAAAACCCCTGATTCTTGTCCCTGTCCTAAAATTAAGGTCCTAACTGAAGGTAATTGTGTTGCACCTTTTTTGAACTGGAATTATGGAAGGACTTTCAAACTGAATGATTCAAGTACCCAAGTGGGTATATCACACCTCCAATTACAAATTGCACCAAAAAATTTGTCTCAAAAAATGTCCTACGCTTTGGAACGGATAGCTATGTTTTAGGTCGTGTCTTCATTATGGCTTTATCAGGTAAATTCGCCTGTGCTTTTTTTCAGGCAGTCTCCATGGGTACTTTTTAAGGCTCAAAAGGCAAATCAGGCACATCTGAAGGGGTTTTTATGGCACTTGGTATTAATCAAGTGACATATAGCAATCGCAAATTCTGTCGGTCTGTCGGTCCCGGTTTTGCTACTTTAGGCACTTCAAGGTAAGCTAGGAAGATGGAATCTGGCAGGCGTATCAAGGACAAGACCAGATTAAATTATAAACAGTCATTTTCCCGATTTGATCATCTGGGGGAGAGTGGGGGGCCGGTTAATTCGAAAAAATAGAAAAAATGAAGTATTTTTAACTTACGAACGATTGATCAGATCTTAATGAAATTTGATTTTTGGAAGGATATCGTGTCTGAGAGCTGTTATTTTAAGTCCCGACCGGATCTGGTGACGTTGGGGAGGGGGAGTTGGGAGGAGGAAACCTAAAATCTTGGAAAACACTTAGAGTGGAGGGATCGGGATGAAACTTGGTGGGAAAAATAAACACAAGTCCTATATACATGATTGACACAACCGGAACGAATCCGCTCTCTTTGGGGTAGTTGGGGGGAGGGTAATTCTGAAAAATTAGAAAAAATGAGGTATTTTTAACTTACGAACGTGTGATCGGATCTCAATGAAATTTGATATTTAGAAGGATATCGTGTCTCAAAGCTCTTTTTTTAAATCCCGACCGGATCTGGAGACGTTGGGGGAGTCTGGGGGGGGAACCTAAAATCATGGAAAACGTTTAGATTGGAGGGATCGGGATGAAACTTGGTGGGAAAAATAATCAGAAGTCTTAGGTTACGTGATTGACATAATTGGAACGGATCCGCTCTATTCGGGGGGGGGGGGGAGTTAATTCTGAAAAATTAGGAAAAATGACGTATTTTTAACTTACGAAGGAGTGATCGGATCTTCATGAAACTTCATATTTAGAAGGACCTCATACCTCAGATCTCTTATTTTAAATCTCAACCGGATACAGCGTCATTGGGGGTGGCAGTTGGGGGGGGGGGCGAAAATCTTAGAAAATACTTAACGCGGAGAGATCAGGGTGAAACTGGATAGGAAGAATAAAAACCTGTCTAAGATGCGTGACTGACATAACCGAACCGGATCTGCTCTCTTTGGTGGAGTTGGGGAAGGGAGCACAAGAAGGATCTTGTGCTTTAAAGCTCTCATTTTAAATTCCGACCAGATCCTGTGACTTTGGGGGGAGTTGGAGGGAGAAACCGGAATTCTTGGAAAACGTGAAAATTGGGGTATTTTTATCTTACGAATAGGTGATCGGATCTTAATGAAACTTGATATATATAGAAGGATCTTATGTCTCAGATGCTCCATTTTCGACTCGAATTGGATCCGGGGACATAGGGGATTGGAGGAGGGAAACAGAAATCTTGGAAAACGCTTAGAGTGGGGAGATCGGGATGAAACTTGATGGGAAGAATAAGCACGCAAGTTCTAGATACGTGATTGACATAATTGGAACGGATCCGTTCTCTTTGGAAGAGCTGGGGGGTGTTAATTTGGAAAAAATTAGAAAAATTGAGGTATTTCTAACTTAAAAACGGGTGACCGGATCTTAATGAAATTTGATATTTAGAAGGAATTCATGTGTCAGAGCTCTTATTTCAAATCGTGAACAGATCTGTTGACGTTGGGGGGATTTGGAGGGAGGTATCTTGGAAAATACTTGGAGTGGAGGAATAGGGGTGAAGTTTGGTGAATAGAATAAGCAAATGTCCTTTATACATGATTGACGTAACCGTACTGGATTCACTCTTTTTGGGGGAGTTGGGGGGGAGGCGTTCAGTGATTTGGCGAGTTTGGTTTTTCTGGACGTGCTAGGACGATGAAAATTGGTAGGCGTGTCAGGGAGCTGCTCAAATTGACTTGATATATCTTCATTAGAAAACCGAAACAATTACTTGCCCCCCCCCCCTAAATTCGCATGAATTGATGCCACTAGAGCTACCATTAAAAACATAAACATGGCTTACAAAAAAAGAAATTAAGCTTCCCCATTTGGGTAGCTAAATCATATCAAAAACTTTCCTTGTTTAGAGCACTAAACTAATTTTATAAAATTATATCACAACATCATGGCTGACTTGTCATACCGGATTATTATTTTTTTTTTTTTTTTTTTTTTTTTTTTTTTTTTTTTTTTTTTATCACCCTCAAGTTTTGCGTCATCAGGGCTTACATAAGTTGCACGTTTCAGGGTAGTATTTGGCTGTCAAATACTGGTAATCTTTGATGACGATGGGTTTTCAGCTTGTGTTGGGTTTATTGGTTTTCCATATGAATTTAAGACTTTTAAACATTTTTCAGTTCTGTCATGTAGGGTGACATGTAGGCAACAACTACTAAGTACATTCGAAAGAGGGTAGAGGGGTTGAATGTTTCTACTAAATAACCTGTATATTAATTATTTCTAATACATATCTTAGTCTAAGAATTTTTTTTCCAGAACCAACTTGCTTACACTATCAAAATAAATTGGAAAAAAATTATCGTTTGTATGGTTTAGTGCACTTACTATAACACTGGTTTGTATACTGCCAATTAATAGTTTTTTTTTTTTTTTTAAATAGATTATTGTGAAAACGCCTATAAGGTGCGTATCATCAAACTGCTTGAAGAGAAAATTTATCCTGCGACAATATAAAAATATCTGCGACAAAAATATCTTAGATTGACTACATGATAACAGCGTCTAAATAGATAACAGTGATTGACAACAGACAGATTGACAGCAGCGTTTAAACAAAAATAAAACAAAAACACATTGTTTTTTTTTCCTGTATAGTCTTTTGTGTTTTTTTTCATCTTTTCGGGGATACTTTAATCTGTTTAAGCTCTCTTTCTTTCTTATTTTTTTTTTCTGTACATAAGAAGTTAAACTTTTTGGATTCTTATAAAAATGTGTGAGTTTTTCAGAATTTTCATTCCATCTTAAAGTAAAGAGAAAGGCAATGTGGCCTGAGAAATCGTTTACGTATAGAAGTTTAGTATTTGCAGTTGTATTCTACAGTTCATAAATTTCTCAACCGTGAAATACGATTCATAAGATATAAAATACATTGCTCAAACGGTAATAAAAAAGACTATAAAAAAATAAAACAAGGAGACAAACCTTGAACAGGAGCGGATGTAGGATCCAGACCTCCAGTGAAAAATTCTGGACCTCCTGTTTCCATAATGCTAGATACTGGATTAATAGTTGGCTTTTCTTCGTCTTCAGCGGCTGAAAGAAAGTTTAATATTATTCATTATCAGTGTTTAAATAGCATTATATCTTGTAATAAATTATAAATTATGCTAAGTATGACATTAAATGGCTGCAGAAGCCATACATTTAGTTTGTGTTGTTCTTTTCCCCTGTGCCACCCATTTCAGTTTGTTGCAAGAAAGTGGGAAGAGTCTAACCTTTGTGGTTTTTCCTAAAAGGTGGAATTTGGGGTGGATTGATAAATAGGACGATGGATTTTGGAAAGCTACAAATAATTCTTGGTACTGTCCAAAGAAGTGTTTTCAGTTTTGTATAAATTATGCAAAGTATGACGTTAAATGACTGCAGAAGCCATACATTAAGTTTATGTTGTTCTTTTCCCCTGTGCCACCCATTTCAGTTTGTTGCAAGAAAGTGGAAAGGGTCTAGCCTTCATGGTTTCTCCTGAAAGATGAAATTTGGAGTGGATTGATAAATATGACAATGGATTTTGGAAGGCTACAAATAATTCTTGGTAGTGTCCAAAGAAGTGTTTTCACTTTTGTTTAAGCCAAAACCCACAGTTTACGAGTTGAAGAGACGTATTGCAGTCTTTGTTGAAGACTTGTTCTGCTTCTTTTTTTTCCTTTGGTTCTTCGAGCAACGTTTTTACTTGTAATTGAAAAACTCTATTCCGGCTGGCAAGCAGGAGGTATTCCAGTTGGCAAGCAGGAAGATGCTAGTTTCAAATTGAGTTAAATCGAAATCTAAAAGTCCTTAGGATGCGCGACGGTTCTTTAGCCTCATCACCAATTTTCCCTCTTATAATAATTTGGGGTTGGGATTCGATATCCGAAACAGGAGTACTTTTCGATGGCCGAAGGTGCTGCCATCTCCTGTTACTTAATCCATCCGATTCCTGTTTTCGGCTGAGATTGATGAGATTATTGTTTAACTTTCTAAGCTAAGGACCGAGGCAGATGAATAGCATCACAAGTATCTCTTAAGCTTTAACATTTCACTCATTGGTAAAGTAATTGAGCCTTATCGTTTGCTCCTTCCTTTAGTTCACCTTAATTAAGCTGTTATTACCAGGTTGACCTGTGGCAAGAAAATGCAACTTCTCATCTTTTCTAGCACTGATCGATCATCCTTGACAAGCTATTAAAAGTATACATCATCCTTTCTTCAGACAAAACTTTTTATGAGACATACCGTTCCGACAATTTTGAGGGGCTGACACCTTCAGCATTGACGTAAGTATTGGGGGGGGGGGGGAAATCTGGATAATGACTCTCTGTAAAAATGAGCCAAGTCTAAATCCGATGCACAAACCAACTAGGACCTAAAAGGAGAGACCGGTGATCTAATCCTGATTCCGTGTATGAATAGCTAACTTTGAGATAGAAAATCTGAGACTTTTCTCACTGTCCACTTTAGCAGAAAGGGAATCTGGTAACACCTCTATTGAACAGACCCTTCTATTCCAAATTTTAGCAGAAAGGCAGGCATGGTTCGCCCTATCTGAGCCATTACCTAGCAAGGATTCTCAATCTGTACGATTGCAGGCCAACATGGGTCCAAAACCTCTCCAGCGGCTCACAGGCGTGTGCCTCTTTTCCATCTTTTGCTTGAAAGTTTTCAGATTCATTTTGAATAGAGGATTAGACGGTGGACCTTAACGGTCAAGACACTAGTAGATTTCATAGTCTCAGTTTGGTGATTTTTCCTCTATCATCGAGACTTATAAGTAGGAAACGGCAAGAACTTTCATATTTATGCGGGATTTGAGGTTTGTGATATGCGTTTGAGGATAAGCGAACTTGTTTCCAGGACTATATCGCAATAAAGATCGTACAGCCTGCTCATCTTCAGGGACAAAGGGAAACATGTTTTTTTTTATTTGTCTATTGTTAATTCCCAATACATTTGCAAGTAAGGAAATATGTCCTCATGCACGTGGATACGGAATGAGTATCAACAAGGATGGAACGAAATGATAAATTTTATAATTACTAGTAAGATGTAAAGCGTTAAGGAGAAACACGCACTATGAAATTGGCTATGAGGTATGAATTTACGATTAATAAAATGATTGATTGGTTGGCATTTTCCACTTTTTAACACCTTCTCATAAGACAAGAGAAATTTCTTATGAAATTTAATATATGAAATATAATGTGCCAACTGTTGTTGTCTATGGCTAAAACGTGGCCCACCCCTCACAAAGATCTGTACGAGCATGAACAGTGAATGAAGTCAATGATTCGGTATACAACTACCCTTCCCGTTTCGGCTCAAGAATAACACTCGTTTGGTACCTTCAAAAGACATAAAAAACAATTTTTGTTTCCATTTGACTTTTTCTTTCATTTTTCGTTTTCTTTCTTCCTTTTCTCCTTTTTGCATAATATTAATTTTATTTCTTTTGTTTAGCTTTTTTTTAATTTAACTTTATTAATTTAGTGACCAATTGAAATGCATTTGCTCCCCCTCTTTTACAGGCCTAGGAATCTTTGGGGGATTAGCGCAATGTATTCATTGGGTGATTGATTAAAAGTGAATAAATCTTGTCTTATCGTATTACGAGGCTGTAGCTCGTATTTAGGGCCTTAAATCAAGACCATATGCAGAATTTCTGTTCTGGGGGAGGGAGGGTTGTTCAGGAGGGGGTACAAAAACTTTAAACGTATTGAAAAAAATATATGCATTTTGTTTTTTACGAATCGAAAAAAAATTCAGGGAGGGGGTGGTGGCGGTTAAACCCGTCACCCCGCCCCAGATATAGCCTTGCTTGACACCATGAAATGGGATTCAGCTCTCATTTTCATTTCCTTTTTCTTCTTTTTTTTGAACGTTGAGATCTTTTTCTGGCAAGGATTCCGATTACAAAAATGTATGCTACCTTCCTTAAACTTTTCCCCAGAGCTAGGACTGGCCTTGGCAGCTGAAAAGCACAAAGAGGGCACTAGATTTTCATTCCCATGAGTTCTTTCTACCAAGTTTGATTTTACTTGCTGTATCATGCTCTCTTCCTTCAATTTAAAAGGAAATTATATCCCCCCACACTTCGTAAAAAAGACTTGATTCCTCAACCAGTCCTCAAATACTACAAATCCACTATTTTAATGATCTTGGGGACACAGGCTGATCAGAAACAAAAATTTTTAAGTCCTCCCCCAAAACAGCATTCTAAGGCTTCTTGCCTTTTATCTAAAATTCTGAGTTCGATCCCAAGCATATCCCTAAATATTGCAGAGGAAGTAGTTTGTAAACTTTTTTGTACTCAGGTTTTTGAATTGTTACAGCAATATATCTTTGGGGAACCCTAAACAAAACCTTACCCCAAGGAACAATTCCTAAGAGTTCCAAAGTGATTGGACTACCATCATCAAACACGCCCACATTTTCTACAAAACATTTTACGTTCACAATGAGTAACTTGTGTCATCTGAGGCAATTTTTCTGGACTGTAGGGTTGATGTTGACCCCGAAGGCATACCCATAAACCTCCACTATTCTGAGCAAAATGGCCATTTCAAAATTTTTATCTGGAACTATTTGTGTCAAGGGGATTACAGAGAGCATATTTGACGCACACTTTTTAACCATGGAATACGATGGCTCAACTTCTTGTGCTTATGTTGTCTATTTCTTCCCTAATTTTTTTTCGGCAGTAAACTTAACCAAAAAATATAGTGGCGTACCATTTTTTCAAATTTTATATTTATTTAAAAACTCCAAAATCACTCCTTTTAAAGCAAATGAAATTGTCGTTATTCTTAAAACAAATATAAATTTGAGTGCTGGTGGGAGAGAAGTAGTCTAAAGGTAGGATCTAAGAAGATTTTAAAAAATGAATGACAACCCTTGAAATGCTTGTTCGCAACGCTAATTATTCTCCGCAGAATGTTTTCATGACGTCATTCCAACAGAACGCCAAGTACACCATTAATTATGACGTCATTCCAGCAGAATGCCCAAATACATGATTAATTATGACGTCATTCGAATAAAATGAATATCGTAATTTATCATGACGTCATCCAGTGAATAAAACTAGCTGCACTGATTGAATCTGTTCAGTATTGGTAAGTCAATAAAACAATGCGTTCATTTGTCAAATGTGCTGTTCCTGTAGTATGTGCCGGAGTATTATGGTGGACGGCTAAGGAAGAGCATATTTTTAGTACAGATTCAAAAAAGGAAAAACTTAATGCTTTAAAGGCTATATCAGAAACTGGTGCTGAAAAGAAAGAACGTGAATACCAGGATATCCGCGTGGAAAAAAGACAGCCTAAGGAAGAGCCTATTTTTAGTACAGATTCAAAAAAGAAAAAACTTAATGCTTTAAAGGCTATATCAGAAACTGGTGCTGAAAAGAAAGAACTTGAATACCAGGATATCCGCGTGGAAAAAAGGATGTTACCCCTCCTGAGTGTGCATGGACAGGTAAAAGGATTTGATAACTGTGATAAGGTCTCGTGCTATGCAAACTCAGCTGTTCAGTGTCTCTTTAGCATACATGATAATCTTTTCAACGTTCTTCGCCAATTACGGGGCCCCATTTCCGAAGAAATAGAAAAACTCGCATTTTCATCTCTTGAGAAAACGGAATCAACGAAACAGCTTAGAAAGTTATTTCCGTCTGAGTATGGTTTTGCAGATTCAGTCCATCAGTGCATGACTGAATTTTGGGAAACTTTGTTTGAATGTGTTGATAATGAAAACAGGCCGAACAGTGCCAACCAAATGTCATATCGGAGTCCACTTACTGAAATTTTTCATTTTGAAAACCGAAAATATTTAGTATGTGACATCTGCCAATGGAGTGAAATTGAAGATGATCAGACTTGTAGGAAACTTCTTTACTTAGCAGTTCCAGAGTCCCATGAGCGTTGCATTCTTTTCAATAGGGTTCTTAATCCCTATTATGGCAGAAATTGCCCAAATGGACATGAGCTGACTTCTCGCATAGTATTTACCAAAACCAGTCCCTTTCTCGCTGTGGCTTTAAATAGAAATTTATCTGGTTTCAAAAATAATGCCAGTATTGTAAATATTGATTTTGATAGCATCAATTTGGAAGTTGCAAAGGATAACAGAGCTAAAGATAGCTGTTACCATGACCTCCTGTTATCATCAGTCAATTATAAAGCTGTTGCTATTGCAGTTCACTTGGGTTCAGTCGATGCTGGTCATTATCTTGTGTATCGAAGGACGCCTAATTGTGGCTGGTATCGCTGTAACGATTCGGAAGTTAAAGAGGTTGATTTTAACGACATAAATACCATAGATCAACATCTTGTACAACAAATGACTTTTCTAGTCCTTGAGAAGTGTTAAAGGTTTTGAAAAGCCCTATAAACCAATTGCTGTTCTGTATGACACCAGAGGGTTCATGACTAACTGGTGCAAAAACACCCAGTCAGTTAGGATGAGAAGATGCAAAGAAAATGGAGAACTTTGTAAGCCAAAATGGATTCTGGTCGAATTAAACAAAACGGCTCGAAAGGAAGTTTTTCTATTTTGCCAGAGATTCAACCAAAAGTCCTTCAAACCAAAGCAAATGACATGCAAACGACTGCCTAGTTTATGGTCATTATGTCAGCCCCAATGTTGATTTTCCACTGACTTGCCTTCATTCATGTGCCTAGCGTCACTAGTTGTAAAATATCAAAGTGTTTGACCCATGCTGAATAAGTATTTCGTCTGTGCCCTTTCTGTTATTCTCGCTTTCCTACTCAAAAACCTTTTTTCCCTAAGACATTATAAGAAATGAAAAAGTAACTGAACATTTATAGACGGTACTAATTAATACCAAAGACACAGTTTTGACGAATATACATACTTTGACGTAGCATCAGCTTTCTTTTACCGTACGCAAGCTCTTCGGAAACTCCCCGTTAAAGTCGTATATAAGAAGTTTCAACTGTTGCTTCAAATACTTAATAAGTGATCGACTGTGCTCTGGTGCATTTAGAGTTCTAACAGGGAATTGGTTGCAGCAAAAACTTCTTCTCAAATAAAGGCTAGTAAACCTAACTGTAGATAGGAAGGTGTAAGGCCATAGATGCTCATACATAACATAAAATAAGAAAAATATATATATTAAAAGTCAGTTCAGGGCATAGATAAGGCCGTATCCCTGACTGTAGGTATACCCTCCCCCGTCTAAATTTTTTTATGACATAAAATTTTAAAAAATTTATATCAGCGAACTTTTGAAAGATGTCTGAAGTTTTTTAAATCCCCGCTCCTTTCCGAAAAATATGACCACCCTGGCAAAAATCCTGGAGGTGGCCTTGGGCATAGGTAGCTCCAGTCTCTTTTAATAGCGAGGACAGAGGAATTAAAAGTATATTTTTCTAATCAGGGAAGTCGGCGGCAGAGATTATAGGCCCAGGGGAAAATAAAAAATACATCAATTTCGGTGGGGGTACTACATACCACATACATCTATTTGCTTTAATTTTCATGCATCTTTTATTCACGGACACTTGACAAAATAACATTCACTATAAACCTAATCAAAATACCAACCGAAAAAAGCAAGTATATAATTCCTATAATAGCTATCAGTTGAAAGCTTGCTTTTCAGCTTTTCACAGACTCCAGAAGGGTTGCAGATACCCAAGGTAGAATAATATAATTTCAAATTACTATACCCCATTATAAATTTGCAAATCTAAAGAGTACACTAAACTATTTCTGGTCTTAATAATGTGCTTATTTGAGTCTGATTGGTAAGCCAACAGCAAAGCCGTATCCAGGGAGAACAGGGGATTTGGAAACCCTTCGAAATTTTTTCAAACTCGTCAAAATGTGAGAGATGCATATAGATCAGTATTTGAAGCATTTTAAATGTTATGTTGTAACTCCAAAGCCCCCCCCCCGCAGAAAAAATCCTGCATACGGCCTTAATCATAAGAATTATGTTTGGAATTTAACAGGTTCATTTTCATCTGCTAAACAACCTGGTCTGGGTCGTGTTCTCCCATCCCAGGTCAATTTAGACAGGAGTATTTTAGACTGGAGTATTTCAACAGCCTCCCTTTTTCAGTGGGAACAGAAAATTTCAGGATAAGTACTAAAAATGTGAAGAAGGGTGTTTCCCCGACATATTTTTTTCTTTTTTTTCAGTATTTTAGTTGGCTTTAAAAAATAGAAACAGTTTTGATCATTGTTTCTATAGGATTTTTTTTTTATTATGGCAGACCAATTTGGTTTAAGAAATTATCTTCGTCTTGCTTATTATACCAATATTTTATACCAGTATATTGTTATACCAGTATTTTACCAATGTGGTTACTACATTCAAATCTCTTAATTTCAAATCTCTACATTCAAATCTATAATTGGATTAATCAAAAGTATTTTCTTCGTAATACGATTTTTATTGAGTTTTATCTATCTTCTAATTATTGCTTTTATTAGTTTGTTTTTCACGTTGACTCTCTGCTTTGTTTGGTTATATTTCTCTTTCCATATTACTTATCATTTTCCTAGGAACTTTTTATTCGCGCTGAAGAAGGTAGGCAGTTGTCCTCCCAAAATATACGCTTTGTTTTTTGAGGGTTTTCATTGTTCTTAAAACATCCCATTTTTGATCTTTTTTCTATACGTTCAGCATTTTTTGTTTAGGATTTTTGTATTATGGCAGGCCAATATGCTTTAAAGCACCTAATGATTTTGGGAAAACCTTAATTAAATCACTTTATAAGGAAGGTGACAATAGTGATTGTTGTAATTATCGAGGCATTAGTTTGGTCTCCGTAGGTAGCAAATTACTTAGTAATATGATACTTTTTAGACTGATAGATGCTGTAGACAAAGTTTTAAGGGAAGAACAGTGCGGTTTTAGAAAACATAGAGGATGTGTCAACCAGATTTTCACTCTTAGGTTAATAATTGAGAAGTCCCTTCGTTGTCAAACACCTTTGGTCCTCAGTTTGATCGATTATGAGCAAGCGTTCGATTCTGTTGATAGAAGAGCGTTAGCAAAGGTCTTATCCTTATATGGTATACCAGAAAAATACATTGAATTGATTTGTGGTATGCACGAGAATAATACTGCTGCGGTTGAGGTAGGAAATAAGGTTAGCAACTGGTTTCGTATTAAATCTTTATATGGATCATTTTGGATGGCCTTCGTCTAAAGGAGCACAGGAAAGGCGATTGGAGACCACGGAATCCAAAGGGGAGGAAAAACGCTCCTGGACTTAGATTATGCTGATGATTTAAGCATACTAGATGAAATTGTGAGCAAAATGAATAATTTTTTAGAGGTTTTGTGAGTTCAGGGTGCTAGAATAGGCTTGAAAATTATTGTTAAGAAGACTAAGTCACTAAGGCTAGGAATAAGTGAAGATGAGAAGGTGACGTTGGGTAACGAAAAGATTGATGAGGTTGGCAGCTTCACTTACCATGGTAGTATATTTAGTAAAGACGGTGGGAGCAGTTAAGATGTTAAAAGTAGAATAGCTAAGGCTCAGGGTGTTTTTTCACAGTTAAAAAAAGTTTGAAAGAATAGAAAGATAAGTCTGCAAACCGAGATTAGAATATTGGAAGCTACAGTGATGACAGTGGTCAAATATAGCTCTGAAGCATAGGTGCTTCGAAAAGCAGATGAAAATTTACTAGATGTTTTCCAGAGAAATTACCTACGGATTGTTCTGGGCACCCGGCTGACTGACCGTATTACAAACAGTAGTTTGTACGAAAAATGTGGTTCAATCCCGCTTTCTAGGGCTATATTTCTCTTTTCTTATTCTTTAATATATTCTTTAATAATTAATATATTTTTAATATATTCTAGGGCATATTCTTTAATATACGTTTAGTCAAACTGATACCTAAAACTATCTTTAGACGATTCAATTATATCAGCCATATTAATCAGTTACGCAATGGTCCTGCTATCCGCTTGATCGATATCCTAGTTACATCATCTCCTTGTTTATCCTACTCTAAGCGACTTCCTCTTCTTGACGTTGATTTTCAAGGCTCTACCTAGTCAGTTATAACGAGTAAGCCTCTACCTCGTTAAACGACTACCTTAGAATATCTTTAGACGTTTCTCTTGGAAAACATCAAGCATATCTTTCTCTACCTTTCAAAGCGCCCACAGTTCGAGTCATACTTGCCCAATAGACTATGACATTTGAAATCCTGAGAAGCTAATTGATTTGGAAGCATCAATAACTATATTTTAGCTTCCCAGTTACAAAAGAAGTAATGCCACACAGTGACAGTACTGGATTCAATCAAGTTGATTCGCTTTATTTGTAATGAAATTAGGCTACGTTTGGTGATCTTTAATTGTGTATCAGCTATAATGAGGGGGGGGGGGTGAGTCATTGTTTAGGTGGGGATAGGGTAGATTACTACAAAAATACATTTTAATGGACAAGCTGCTTACTTTTCAAGAGGCTTTAGACAAATATTGAAAGAGGTAGAGGGGAGTAGAAATAAATTAAATATATTTTCCATACAGCTAATATGTTACATTCCCATATCTACCAGCACAGAGGTGGAAAAGGCAAGGCAGGTCATCGTCAGCCCCGCCAGGAAATTTCTTTGGGGTGGCAAATACTACTAGGAGCTTAGTTTTCATTAATTTTAAATGGTATTATTTTTCCTTTTATATTTATATGAAGTACTTCAATGAATCTATAAAAAAATGTATGTAATATATGTAAATTATATCTTGGTTATGCCTGGGTATGATTTGGGAAATAATCAGAACTTAAATAAAAAAAGAGCTTTTCAGCTGAAAGCAAGAAACAGATTCAAACCCTATTTCAACAGATTATTCTTTGTATGAAGGGGAAGATCTCCTCCTTAGCTCCTTACGTTTATTATGAAATTTGGCTTTTTTCCATATTTTTCAAGAAAATTCGCAATTTGAAAAAAAATTTTAAACACTAAAAAAACCTTTGTTTAGTGAGCAAGGTGTTGAGAAGGGGGACAGTCCCTCTTATATACAGAGTAATTCATATTTGTTTTAAGTTTCCAACTTGCTTCTTACTTTAATTGAAAAACCTTTTCTATCTGTTTAATTACATTTCATGAAACTGTAAGGTTTTATGAATATAATACTTCTGGCAATGCAGAAAAAACGATCAATATTTCAATGATCCCTGTTTGGATTTTGATGGGTAGTCAAACAGTTTATGGTAACGAACTGTAAGTAAAGAGCGACCCATCTCAATAGTAAGCATAACTCTAAAAAACGGAAATTTGATACCAATATATATATTATAAGTATTGGCTTATTATGCTGATTCTAAATTTATAAGTTTAGTCATACCCATCAAAAGCTACGAGCCCGAGAAAATTTGTCTGATTTTTGAAAAAAAAGAGGGAAAGACCCCTTGAAGTCATAGAATTCATACCATCAGATTCAGCGTATGAAAGAACCCTACAGTAGAGGTTGCTCGTAATCTCATATCTGCAAAAATATGAAATTTTTGCCAGAAGAATATTCACGGGGTGCGTGTTTATTTGTTTTTTTTCCAGGGGTGATCGTATTGACCCAGCACCTTGCTCTTTCCGCTAAAGTTTAAATTTTGTCCAACAACTTCTGAAGCACAAGGGTCGTTTAATTCAAACAAGGGTCGTTTAATTCGTGAAGAGCAAGACCTTGAGGAGGGGGGAACCCTCCTCGTATACTTGATAATTTCTGTTCGTTTTAAGTTTTAATGTTGCTCCTTACTTTCAGTTGAAAAGTTTTTTTTCTTTATTAAATGAAACCTAGAGACAAAAATTTTTCTAAAGGCAATGGAAAAGTATGTCAATGAAAGTGAAAGTATATAAAAATGAAAAAAGTAAGTAATTACAAATATATACAAAACAATAGACTACTTACAAAAACAAAGATTTACTCTCAGCATTCAGTTCTATTGAGCAACGCCGAAGCGTTGGACGTGTGACTACGTTCAACGCTTCTTATTTTTATTATTATATCTTATTATATTTTTCGATATTTAACACTATCGACAGTTTTGAACTTGGTTATCCAACACCAAAATATTTAATGCCTTTATACTCAGTGTTTATAGTAAGGCATTATCAAGTAACGCATTATCAAAGTAGTTTGTTCAAAGTAAAATATTGAAACTAATATTTAAAAAATCAAATAAAAATGCTAAATTCAATATTTTTAATTTAATTTTGAATACCAAAAGCCAATATATTTGACACATTTATGCTTCATAACTGTAAAAAATTAAATACTTTTCAAAGTGACAACTAGATAACTACAATCACTCCTGAAAAAATTGATATAAAACACTAAAAACGTATCCATTCAGGGGAAATATTTCTGATTATAACGGCTTCATATATCAACTCATGGGTACTCTTGCAGTTCAAGTGAAAGTTGACGGCATATTCTTACCAAAATTGCCCCTTAATAAGTTATTTTCCTTGTGTTTTCTACAATTATACGAACTTTCTTGTGTTCTAGTAACTGCACTAATTACTAATAAACAAATGCAGATTGAAGATAAAAACTGTTCGTGGAAGACTGGCTAGGGTTCACTCAGTCACAAATTAGAACTTATACTTTCCTTATTAAGGGTCAAAATCCGTTGGCAGGCAGCCAACAATAGGGCAACAATCATTGTTTCCATGGTTTTTCCCTATTCTGCTGTCTTTCCTTTGGTTTCCTTATAATTACTTTATAGTCCCAAATTTCCAGGGGGGGGGGCATGACCCCCCTGCCCTCCCCCCTGTCGGCACCCATGTCCACTCTAATGATCGTAAAACAACTATCTGTCCAAGAAACATACCTATAAACATGTTATTATATATATTTAACAATTCAAATTTCAAAAACATAATTCAAAACTATGTATCGTAAAAAAAAAAAAAAAAAAATCAAAAGCCAAAGGTGCTAACTGGATATACTGGTTACCTTATGTAGTTTCTGGTTCACAAGTCTCCAGACAATCTTCAATTTGTCCTCATCGTTCAAACTTCACAAGCGAATACACACTGGCGAAAAAATATTTACTATTTACAACTTTTTTGTCAGCGTGAATTCACCTGTAACTCGTCAAATTGTATTTCAGTTAAGCATCTCCTGATACTTCAAGAACCATGACCCAGCCAGCTCATTTTCTATTGCTCCAAGTTTGTCATATCTTTTTTATCATTACCAAAATGCAAAATAAACAGTTCATGCTTGGTACAAAAATACATTAAAGAAACAAGAAAAATTAAAATATTCAACAAAAACTAGAAGTAAACCCTTTAGTTTCCTTCAAGACTGGATTGCTAGGTGGAAATACTGCAATTCTTTTGCAGTATTTTTTTGCAGCGATTTTTTTGCAGTATTTTTTTGCAGCGATTTTTTGCAGCAATTTTTTGCAGCAATTTTTTGCAGCAATTTTTTTGCAAAAATACATTAAAAAAAACATGAAAAATTAGAATATTCAACAAAACTAGAAGTAAATGCTAAACTTTTTCTCAAAGAATTGTTTCCTTCTTTTTCTTCGTAATGTTTTTCTTCTTCCTCTTCTACCTTAATTTATGTTTTCTTCTTCCTTTGTACGCACCTGAGATCTTTAGCTGCCTCTAAGACTCTGGAACATTAGACGGAAATACTGCATTTTTTAGTTTATTGAAACTTAAAACCCAAGTAAATTATTCCGTATAAAAGCAGGCTACCACCACTTCAATCCCCTACTCTTTACGGTTGTTTGCCCATTTGCCCCCTCCCTTAATTTTTCCCTTGTTTTTCAGGGGTTATTGTCCGAAGGGTATTTTCTGTGGGGGGATATTTTTCGCTTCAGTCTATAATTGTTCCAACGGGACACCCTAAGTTGTTCCGGAGATTTTGCAAGTATTCCATTTTGATAACCTGGTAACAGCAGTGTCATTTACTTTACTGTTTAATCTCACACAGATTAGACGTTTCATAAGAGGTTATAGTACAAACATTTGGTGGATTGAATATAAGAATTGTTTAGTCCCTTCCCCCTCTTCAAAAACAAAGTTCGAACTTCTCATGCTCCCTTTTCCGTTCCTTCCCCCAACAGTCCCTAAAATTTTCAATTCCATCCTTCAAATCTTTCTTGATGTATTGCAGATATACTATTTTAATGACCTGGATACACAAAGCGTCTTTCGATTTCCTCTGGCCCCTCCTCCAATTGAGAGTTTGAGATTTTCTCCAAAAAATTCCCGAAAGTTTCAACTGAATCCCCTAATATATTCTATGGAGTCAACCCAAATTTGAACCTGATAATGACAGGCACAGGTCCCGTTAAAACTATTGTTTAAACAAAATCAAGACGTGGCATCCATAGCTTAGGTAAGCCATCTACCATTACCATCACCATTGTTTTCGATCCCCTGAGGCATTCAGGAGATACTGCGGATAGTATAAAAAAATCTGATGCTTGTCATTTCCAGAGGGGAGCTCGGGAAACTAGCCTAGCAAACAACCCCTAAGAGCTCGTAGCTGATCAGACAGCCAAAACCAAACATAGCCATTTTTTCTAGTAAAACGTATCTGAGGTAAATGGATTATTTTCATTGTTTAGGGCCATTGCCACTGGGCCTGTGGGGTCGATTTTTACCTTAGATGTATTTTTACTAGACTTTTCAACGTTTCTGAACAAAATGGATGTCTAAAAGTTTTGACCCAATATAATAGGTTTAGTGGGAGCCGGGTATAAAAAAGGGCACAGCAGTGAGGCTTGTTGCCCTAAAATCAATTTTTGCAGCTACTACTAGCAAATTTCTGCACCATTCAAGCCTCTTGAGGTCAACAAAGCTGTGTATACTCTTCCCTCACCCCAATCTATTCAAAGTTTTACTCTTTACCCCCTCCTAGGGTTTAATTTTCTTAAAAGCCTAACATATGACCACTTCTCATGCCATTCACGGGTAACCTGCTTTTTTGGCCTGCAGATTGGATTGGTGGCAAAAAAGCACAATCCGTGGCAATGTGTCATCTATAATTCCTGAAAAATGGCCTAGCCATCTTACAGTATTTTTCATTATAAACCTAGAAATGCGGACGTAGCACTTAAAATTACACTAAAACTTCTCAATTTCTAATCAAATGAGCTTCCTTTCCCATTCTCTGCAAGCATCCATGTGGCCACTGAAGAAAAGATTGGTCCTTATTGGACCCTGTTTGGGGGAGGGGGATACCAACATGTTTCTATTTTTTTATCTGCATGGGGATCATCCCAACCTTCCGGATGTTGGTGTCAAGCCGATCAGGACTAATGTTTATCAGCCCTTGTTAGGGCCTCATTTCTGGGGGGAGGAGGACCATGCACTGTAAAAAAATTTTACCTTAAATTCTTATTTACCTAAAAACTCACTGTTCCAAACAGACGACAGGAAAATTTTTTGGCTTGTTCCTGGGCTCCCTAAGCCACCATAGAATGATATCTATCTATTCCACAAAACAGAGCACTTTTATATATATATATATATATATATATATATATATATATATATATATATATATATATATATATATATATATATATCCTGCTTATTAATCCTTTCAGGGCCTTAAACTATTATTTTTAAGGAAACAAGAATACCTACATTATGTTTATTTGATGCAAATATTAACGTTCTCCAAAAAACATGAAAAAAGAAAAACTAATGTCTGAAACTTCCTTATACTATTATTTTGTTTTTCGTGTCTAAAAGGTTATTCGGGTTCGGACTAAGCCTTTAATACCCTTAAATTGCTCTACAGTTTCATTAGACTATAACAATAAGTGAAAAGAACATGAGAAAGAGACGATAAATGCAAATTGTAATACCCCCCAAAAAAGGCGCAAAAACGGATGTTAAAATGTTAATTTAAAACCTTTTTTTTTTCTTTTTAATCTTATCAGGGCACCAAACAATTTTCGTTAAGGAAATTATGATTTTTGGTATACAAATAATTTAGTTCTGGTATCAATACATAAGTAGTTCGTAAGCTAAGGAATAAAATGTAAAAAATAATAATAAAGTTACTAATTGTATACAGGTTATAATGTTCAAAAATGATAAAATAAACGAAGAATAAAATAAGCTATTCACTGCGCATGCTCGATTTTTGTCCGTTTGAAGCTTCTTCCGCAGGTTTAACAAAACCAGATTGTATCCTTGGAGGCATATTTGGGGTTTGGTCTACCGTAGTTAATCGCTCAATTGTACCTTCAACGTGGCCAATGCCGGGCACTCCGTCTGCTGAATATATTACTTGCTCCACATGTTGTATATGAGCGTTGGGGGCTCCAGCCTGGTTTAAGCTTTCTAGCACTGGGGCTATTAATGTGTGAGAAGTTTCAGGAGGGAGAGCTGCTGAAGGGTTTCCGTATGGGACGGGAATATCGTTGTACGTAGAGTGGGTCTTGAAATTTCCTGAAATGCAGAAAACACACATATATTCATATATATTTTCCCAATATATCTTAATCTATTTGCTATTTCGGTCCGGGAGCTACACAGTGACGTCTCTTACAGAGAGGAGAGCATGTACTACCATCCCAGTTGTGACCAGTTATTTAGTTTGGGACGGGGGTCAGTGGCGTGACTCTGTAAGCTCAGCCAGAGTCGACCCAGCTCTAAATGGGTACCTGGAGAAATCTGGGGAAGGTCTGCAAAAAGGGTGTGTGAAAGCACAGGATGGTTGGCCCCTAGCCCCCCATTGCACTTCCTGGCTGAAGGGCCATGAAACAGAGATCAGCACCACCGGTTTGGACCTTAAGGGTCTAGTGCCGTCTTACTTACTTACTTTTTTACTTATGTACTACTACTAGTTCCTCCTCCACGAGATTTTGAAACCTACCTTTTAAGGGGAGATTTTCACTGAGAAATGCTTTTTTGTACTTTCATAGAAAAGGAAATAAGTAAACGATAAATTTCACCCCCCCCCAATTTTCAAAATGTAATTTTGTCCCCTCAAAATTATTGCGAATTGACAACACCGCTACTACCAGGCAGCAGGTTTCACAAGCTGTGATTCCAGTAGTATGAAACTTTGAAGCATACATGCGCTCGGCCTATGAAGATTAGCAATATAAAAAATTCTTGGACTGTCTTTAGCTACAAGTACCTGTTTAGGTTTGAAGCAAATCTCAGCAATCTGCCACTGACATGACCAATCACGGGCAAATGGTAGCTTTGGCACCTTTTCTGCCTCACGCCTGACCTTTGTGGACAGTGTGTATTATTAGGATAGTCTTCTTTTGTGATTGTACTTCAATATTGGAGACAAAAAACTTGTTTTTGACTACTAAAAAACCCCTGATTCTTGTCCCTGTCCTAAAATTAAGGTCCTGACTGAAGGTAATTGTGTTGCACCTTTTTTGAACTGGAATTATGGAAGGACTTTCAAAACTGAATGATTCAAGTACCCAAGTGGGTATATCACACCTCCAATTACAAATTGCACCAAAAAATTTGTCTCAAAAAATGTCCTACGCTTTGGAACGGATAGCTGTGTTTTAGGTCGTGTCTTCATTATGGCTTTATCAGGTAAATTCGCCTGTGCTTTTTTTCAGGCAGTCTCCATGGGTACTTTTTAAGGCTCAAAAGGCAAATCAGGCACATTTGAAGGGGTTTTTATGGCACTTGGTATTAATCAAGTGACATATAGCAATCGCAAATTCTGTCGGTCTGTCTGTCTGTCGATCTGTCGGTCCCGGGTTCGCTACTTTAGGCACTTCAAGGTAAGCTAGGAAGATGGAATCTGGCAGGCGTATCAAGGACAAGACCAGATTAAATTAGAAACAGTCATTTTCCCAATTTGACCATCAAAATAGAAAAAAATGAAGTATTTTTAACTTACGAACGTTTGATCGGATCTCAATGAAATTTGATATTTAGAAGGATATCGTGTCTCAAAGCTCTTTTTTTAAATCCCGACCGGATCTGGAGACGTTGGGGGAGTCGGGGGGGGGGGGGAACCTGAAATTATGGAAAACGTTAAACTTGGTGGGAAAAATAACCAGAAGTCTTAGGTTACGTGATTGACATAATTGGAATGGATCCGCTCTATTCGGGGGGGGGGGGGTTAATTCTGAAAAATTAGGAAAAATGACGTATTTTTAACTTACAGAGGAGTGATCGGATCTTCATGAAACTTCATATTTAGAAGGACCTCATACCTCAGATCTCTTATTTTAAATCTCAACCGGATACAGCGTCATTGGGGGTGGTAGTTGGGGGGGGCCGAAAATCTTAGAAAATAATTAACGCGGAGAGATCAGGATGAAACTGGATAGGAAGAATAAAAACCTGTCTAAGATGCGTGACTGGCATAACCGAACCGGATCTGCTGTCTTTGTTGGAGTTGGGGGGGGGAGCACAAGAAGGATCTTGTGCTTTAAATCTCTCGATTTAAAATCCGACCAGATCCTGTGACATTGGGGGGAGTTGGAGGGAGAAACCGAAATTCTTGGAAAACGTGAAAATTGGGGTATTTTATCTTACGAATAGGTGATCGGATCTTAATGGAACTTGATATATATAGAAGGATCTTATGTCTCAGATGCTCCATTTTCGACTCGAATTGGATCCGGGGACATAGGGGATTGCAGGATGGAAACAGAAACGCTTAGAGTGGGGAGATCGGGATGAAACTTGATGGGAAGAATAAGCACGCAAGTTCTAGATACGTGATTGACATAATTGGAACGGATCCGTTCTCTTTGGAAGAGCTGGGGGGTGTTAATCTGGAAAAAATTAGAAAAATTGAGGTATTTCTAACTTAAAAACGGGTGACCGGATCTTAATGAAATTTGATATTTAGAAGGAATTCATGTGTCAGAGCTCTTATTTCAAATGGTGAACAGATCTGTTGACATTGGGGGGATTTGGAGGGGGGTATCTTGGAAAACGCTTGGAGTGGAGGAATAGGGATGAAGTTTGGTAGATAGAATAAGCAAATGTCCTTGATACGTGATTGACGTAACCGTACTGGATTCACTCTTTTGGGGGAGTTGGGGGGGAGGGGTTCAGTGATTTGGCGAGTTTGGTTTTTCTGGACGTGTTAGGACGATGAAAATTGGTAGGCGTGTCAGGAAGCTGCTCAAATTGACTTGATATATCTTCATTAGAAAACCGAAACAATTACTTGTCCCCCCCCCCTAAATTCGCATGAATTGATGCCACTAGAGCTACCATTAAAAACATAAATATGGATTACAAAAAAAGAAGTTAAGCTTCCCCATTTGGGTAGCTAAATCATATCAAAAACTTTCCTTGTTTAGAGCACTAAACTATTTTTATAAAATTATATCACAACATCATGGCTGACTTGTCATACCGGATTTTTTTTTTTTTATCACCCTCAAGTTTTGCGTCATCAGGGCTTACATAAGTTGCACGTTTTGGGGTAGTATTTGGCTGTCAAATACTGGTAATCTTTGATGACGATGGGTTTTCAGCTTGTTCTGTCATGGAGGGTGACCTGTAGGCAACAACTACTAAGTACATTCGAAATAGGGTAGAGGGGTTGAATGTTTCTACTAAATAACCTGTATATTAATTATTTCTAATACATATCTTAGTCTAAGAATTTTTTTTTTCCAGAACCAACTTGCTTACACTATCAAAATAAATCGGAAAAAAATTATCGTTTGTATGGTTTAGTGCACTTACTATAACACTGGTTTGTATACTGCCAATTAATACAGTTTTTTTTTATACGAAATAGATTATTGTGAAAACGCCTATAAGGTACGTATCATCAAACTGCTTGAAGAGAAAATTTATCCTGCGACAATATAAAAATATCTGCGACAAAAATATCTTAGATTGACTACATGATAACAGCGTCTAAACAGATAACAGTGATTGACAACAGACAGATTGACAGCAGCGTTTAAACAAAAATAAAACAAAAACACATTGTTTTTTTTTTCCTGTATAGTCTTTTGTGTTTTTTTTTCACCTTTTTGTGGATACTTTAATCTGTTTAAGCTCTCTTTCTTTCTTATTTTTTATATTTTTTTTTTCTGTACATAAGAAGTTAAACTTTTTGGATTCTTATAAAAATTTGTGAGTTTTTCAGAATTTTCATTCCATCTTAAAGTAAAGAGAAAGGCAATGTGGCCTGAGAAATCATTTACGTATAGAAGTTTAGTATTTGCAGTTGTATTCTACAATTCATCAATTTCTCAACCGTGAAATACGATTCATAAGATATAAAATACATTGCTCAAACGGTAATAAAAAAGACTATAAAAAAATAAAACAAGGATACAAACCTTGAACAGGAGCGGATGTAGGATCCAGACCTCCAGTGAAAAATTCTGGACCTCCTGTTTCCATAAAGCTAGATGCTGGATTAATAGTTGGCTTTTCTTCGTCTTCAGCGGCTGAAAGAAAGTTTAATATTATTGATTATCAGTGTTTAAATAGCATTATATCTTGTAATTAATTATAAATTATGCTAAGTATGACATTAAATGGCTGCAGAAGCCATACATTTAGTTTGTGTTGTTCTTTTCCCCTGTGCCACCCATTTCAGTTTGTTGAAAGAAAGTGGGAAGGGTCTAACCTTTGTGGTTTCTCCTGAAAGGTGGAATTTGGGGTGGATTGATAAATATGACAATGGATTTTGGAAAGCTACAAATAATTCTTGGTACTGTCCAAAGAAGTGTTTTCACTTTTGTATAAATTATGCAAAGTATGACGTTAAATGACTGCAGAAGCCATACATTTAGTTTGTGTTGTTCTTTTCCCCTGTGCCACCCATTTCAGTTTGTTGCAAGAAAGTGGAAAGGGTCTAGCCTTCGTGGTTTCTCCTGAAAGATGGAATTTGGAGTGGATTGATAAATATGACAATGGATTTTGGAAAGCTACAAATAATTCTTGGTAGTGTCCAAAGAAGTGTTTTCACTTTTGTTTAAGCCAAAACCCACAGTTTACGAGTTGAAGAGACGTATTGCAGTCTTTGTTGAAGACTTGTTCTGCTTCTTTTTTTTCCTTTGGTTCTTCGAGCAACGTTTCTACTTGTGCTTGAAAAACTCTATTCCGGCTGGCAAGCAGGAGGTATTCCAGTTGGCAAGCAGGAATATGCTAGTTTCAAATTGAGTTAAATCGAAATCTAAAAGTCCTTAGGATGCGCGACGGTTCTTTAGCCTCATCACCAATTTTCCCTCTTATAATAATTTGGGGTTGGGATTAGATATCCGAAACAGGAGTACTTTTCGATGGCCGAAG